>NC_058029.1:14992703-15292703 GCF_019176455.1 Solea senegalensis
CAGATAATTCAATCACCGTAGAGACTAATGAGCACAAGAAGTGCTTGATATTTCAATTCTAGTTGCCTCTGTTCTTGACAGTTAGGGTCTGTGTTTACCGCTCGGTCTGCTGTAGATGCGCAGTGAGGTTAGAGAAACAAGCCCTGTAGATAAACATGAATTCATTAATGTCTGATGATAGTGGCCTTTAAAAAGGAGCTAGGCTTTTATCCATGTTTTATGTACAGAATGTATGATTATGATGCCAGCACTGCTTCTCTTCTCTGTTAATTACTTTGTAATAGTTCCACTAATTAATTACTGTACATTTGGAAGAAAACCCACTTTAAATTATAGTTCTGAATTCTCACAATCATTCTAATTTTCCCCCAAGCATTAGAATGAGTTTTTCGGGATGGCCGTCTGTCAACCTCAAGGTCAGGTGTTTGTTCTCCATCTCTTCTGCTCCAAATGCCTGCCTGGGCAACCCCCTTATGCCCAGTTTGCTCCTGGGTGTGAATGGTGTGAATGTTGTGTGATAGAAAAGGTGCTGCATGAATTAATGTGTGTGTGAGAGAGAGAGGGAGAGGGAGAATTGGTGTGAATGTGTGTAAATGACAAAATGATTGCTCAGCCAGACTAGGAAACTGCTATATAAATACAGAGCATTTATTAGGGCTGTAACAATTATTAAATTAACTGATTATTAAATTGATGGTAATCGATGAATGGGTTTGAGTATTTTTTGTTTGTTTTGTTTTTTTAAATAAGTAAGTAAATCAGCTTCTTAAATGTGAATATTTGCTGGTTTCTTTGCTCCATATAACAAAGAAGTCATTAAAATGGAATCATTTTGTTTTGTGGACAAAACAAGATATTCAAAAACAACACTTTCTGACATTCTGACAAGTACTCTATATAAATCATAGGCAGATTCATCGATTATGAAAATACTATGTTTTATTATTTATAATACTATGTATTACTATGTAATAATATGTTTATTGTAAAGTATTGGCGAGAGACAGAGAGAGATCCATTTAAAACAGTATTGTTGAGAAAAGGCCAGCCTGAATGTCTAGATTGGGTTACAATTCGTTCCCTTATGAACACTTTTAATCTCAGCAACGGTGGGGAAGTAAAACATGTTTACACAGATGTGTTGGACTAAATGACAGATAACAATAATCAAACACCATAACATATAACTGATGTAATGCCTACCTCCCATGTGCGTTGCATAATAAGAGTCAGACAAGAGTTTAAAGAGGTTAAAGAGTCCTGTCATAAAGGGAATATTCCCTCTGATTCTACAGAGCCGAACACTGCAAAGTGAAATAAAAAAGAAAAGAAAAAAGGACTGGGGACAGAGGGAAATAAATGATTCTGTAAATATTGAATAAATTGTGTTCCAATTTCCTGGCACAGATGGATTTGGTGTCGCCGAGGTTCATGTCATTGGCCTTTTGACATGTCTAAATCAAATGCTGAGGAATCCATTTTGGTATCATTGATGGACAGACGGGTTTCACAGGGCTGGGAGCTGCTGCGAAGGCCAGCCAAAGCTTTATCCTTTATTTAATGTCTGCTACTTGATACCAGACACAGAGGGCAAGAGAAAGTTTGAAATCAAAGAGTGCAAAGGAAAGTTCTGCAGCGACATAAGCCAATCCTCAGAACGTGACCATTAGCACAGCATATTTATAATGAAAGCAGCCGAAAAGGAGTATGAGAGAATCCCCCATCCTTAGATGATGGTTCCTACGTAGCTGCTGGAAGCCAAATGAACATTCTGATTTTTCTTTACCATAAAAGGGATGATTTTGAAGCTTTACTTTGACACAGGGAAGATTAAGCTGGTCTGACTGGGCTTATAGGCTAAGTTATCACACCCCACAGCCGGACACTGTACATACAGGCTGAGCCCAGGAGAGAGGACAGGGAAAGAGGACTTAAAAGCAGGTGCAGGATTCCTGTGGCATAATGCAGACTTGAAAAGGACTAGCTGTCTGTACTTCAGGGTTTATTGGTTTCCGTCATACAAAGCACAGCCAGAGGCAGTGTAACAGAGGTAGGGGTGGTAGCACTACTTACTGTAAGATTGTCTGGAAGTTTTCAGTGGGAATCAATAATCCTGCCTCAACTACAGACTCAGTATCAGTCGTCTCCGATAAACATCGCCTGTTATATTACCATCAAATGTTGTCTGGGGTATTTTTATTTTTTTTCCCTAATAAATACTCTTATGACAACCATTAAATTGTAAGTATAGTTTACAGTGTTTTAAAAGGTTCACATGTGAAAGTAAGTTATTGTTTACCGTGTTCACCTATGTCACTATGTGGAACATTAACTGAGGCTGACAATTCCATTTCCCATCCATTAATTGCTCTATTAGTGGCTTTTCTGGGTCTCGCAGCTGAGGTCCCAGCTCTTAGCCAGAGGCGAAGCAATATCTCTGTGGAGGAAACACTTTTATTTTCATTCATTTCCCAGTCCATTCATTTTTGTCCGTTATTGTGGTGAATGGTGAAAGCAAATGCAGAACACTCACCAAAAGACACATACGCATTCAAGCACTCAAGCACAAATACACGATCCAGAGGCGGAAAGAGGGGGTCAGTGTGTTGGCGAGGGGTTGGTAAACACCTTTGTAAATCATTAGAGTATCTTTTTTGATTTTCAAGGTTACTTTATCTCAGATTTGAGCCGTGTATATGAAAAGCTCATGCGACACACACACACACACACACACGCACCACACCGTTGAGTGAAACCCAAGCTATAGACATAATCCACTTAACTACAAAACCTCTGCTTTTTTGCTTTTATCCCCACAGGTCTGGCACTTGATCTGAGATGAAAATTTCGAGACCTGCAACAAACCACATCTCAGTGCTCCGTACTTCATAAATCAAGACCTCTATCATTCTCACCGACCCGGCGCGTTTCTCTTTTTTTTTTTCCCGTGGAAATGAAGACATAGTAGAATCAATTAGGTTTGATGGACCTAGCCGTGCTGCTGTGGTCTTTCATGTACAATGCAGTTTAGAAGGTTATTGCTGTGAAAGCAAAAAGGAAAGTTTTATTATCGCCAGAGTATTCCTTAATGTCATGTTTGAGGAGACCAGGTACTACGTTCAGTGTCTTCAACCATCAACTTTACACACATCAGAAACCGCTCAGTGAAATGTATGGGAAAAGTGCACTTCCAATTCCTATTTGAACCAATTTACTTTTCACCTTCCTCCCCCTCTCATACCATTATGTTTGTGTTTTTGTTTGCGAAAAAAGAAGAAAAAAAAAAGCCCCCGAAGCAGATTTCCCACACAAAAATGACTCAGGATTAGTTTGCCTTGTGCCTGATGTATCACAGTAATGGAAATATATATTGACCATGGAGATTTACAAACCATACCTGCATCTAAAATTGTCACCGTGTTTTGTTGAAAGCAGCCGATATTAGGCAGGTAAATCAAATGTCACGGACAATCAAAAATACACATCTCCCAGCACACATCATCTCCTCCTACTTAAGTGCACTCTACATGTGCGGCATTGATGTCCCCGTGGCTGTGGATGGCTGTGGAAAAACTCTCAGCTGAATTCCCTGTGTACAACCACAGATATGGTTCGGAGGAAGTGTTTATGCATTTTGTCTGTGGACAGATTTTGTCAACACAAGAGCTTGACAACCTGTGGCAAGATGCCAAGTCAAGTCAATTTTAGTTACGTAGTTTCACAGTCTGCACAGCAAGCGACCCTTTCCGTCCTTAGACCCTCACCTCTTGCGATGACAAAACTGAAAAGAATACAACAAATGGTTGACAATTCACGTAGACTATTTGCTTGTCTTCCCTTAGCGGCATTTGTCACTAAACCCTTTTGAGACAAAAACTCAAACAAATGTTATATTAAATATGTGTTATACTGTTCATATTTCAAATTGAACACACACAATCCTGGTGTTTGTGTATAACTACAGTGTTTTACTTCATTTTAAATTGTTAATACACTATTTTAGCATGCAGTATATTGTGAATAACTGCCAGATATTGAAAGTTATTCTGAAAAAAAAGGGGGAAAATCACTTAGTTACAGGACATTCGCTGTTCCTTTTATGGTTAAATTAAGCAAAAAAAGTTCAGACTGGCATTTTGAGGCTTAGATGTTAAAGGGTTACAAGAGTTTGAAAATGATTTTATTTTCTTACTGATGGGAAAGCACACTTGCTTTTACTAAAACGTTTGTTGGAGTATAAATAATAATTATTTATAATAATATGTTACAAACAAGCAATGAGATTATCTCATTGAGAGAGAGACAATCCTGCCTACTGCACCTTTCGGTGTGTTTTTGAAATCGCTGTAGATAAATGATCACTGAGGAGAAGAATATTAATATGACAAGAAAATAAGATATTGGAAGTTATTATACTTAAACAGTGTCACCCAATTAGCATGTTTGCATATTAATGATAAAGTTATCTTTTCACTCTTCTTAACTGCTCCCTCCTAAATCACCCGATGATGTACAGACCAGCTTCAAAGTCACAGTCACATTATTCACACACAAACCAGAAATTATGACTCAGAGTGTATGTCTCTAATATCGCGCACTAGGGAATTTATGAATTTTTATTACAACCACAGTCATATATTTGATTAGGTCATAAACATTACTTCTTTGTGCTTCTAGATCTAAAAATGATTCACTTCCATTGGAGGGGCATTAATCACACAATTAAATCTGTAAGGAAATTATTACAGAACAACAAGAAGGGGATGGCAACTAATGGCATATAATCTGTAGTGAATCTTAATTTCTATAATGATCTAAACATGCTGAATATAAATCTAAGTCTGTAGCTATTTGTCAGCGCGTATGTCAAAGAAATATTTCATAGTTGTGTCAGACAGAACGAAGGTCTGAAAACTGGCATCATACGAAGACTAAAACAGTCGTAGAATAAGCAATGAAGCTTGAGGGCTATAAATTTGGAGCCTCTAAACAATCTCAGGCAATCCATGTAAATTCCAGCAGCATATCTTCTCCCTCTATACCACATCTATTCCTTTTCAGGCACCCCCCCAACACATTGAATAAGTAATATTCTTCACCTGAGATAGTGTGGAATATAAATAAAAGATTTCCACCAAATCACTTTATAGAGATCTATTGAGTAACCCATTACCTTCATTACCTCAAAAAGGTTAGATAATACCTCAGTATGCAGGGGTGGCCTACACTTAAATATAGGCATCCATGTGAATTCTGTCTAGAGTTAACACGCCAGAGAGCAGAGAGGTGTAGAAGTTCAAAAAAAGGGGGTGGTCTGAGGCAAAATGAAATTGTGATTTTAAAAAAACAAAAACAACAACAAAAACAGCAAAACGCTGACATAAGGCAGAAGGGCAAGGAGGAAAGACAGAAAACAAGCTCATGAGAAGAAGATATTAGCAGAGAGAGAGAGAGAAAAGAATGGAAAGAGTGAGTGCACAACACGTATATGCTTGGATGAAGAGCTTGCCAGCCAAATCCATCATGATGAAACTCCCTTGCACCAGGAGGCCACCCATTCTTGAAGGTCTGCAATCTGTGATGACTATCATTTTAAACGTCTAAACAGCTTATTCTCAAAACATGTATTAAATGGGAATGGGATTTTTGATGCTGGGAGAGAAATATTGGCAAAAAATAATAAAGAACCGAGAGCGGGTGGAATTTGCTGGGTGTAGAAAATGGTCAGAATTTTATATATTTATCGTTAATGCGTCATTTTGATAATAAATGTCTGTTTTTTTGACATAATTGATTTTTTTTTTGGGGGGGGGAAATTATAGATTGGTTTTATGATTGTTTTTTTTCAAATGTTCCACTAGTATTTGCAGAAATCCCGAGTGTGTGTTTAAACATCAATCCTGCAGACAAGGTTCAAAAAATAATAATGACAATCACTCTCACTTGGTCCTGTGCACATAGCAATGAGAAAGAGAGGAGACGGACATGCTTTCCATCTCTGATTAGATGTATGATTTTTGATTACATACCTAAATGGACATGGCATCATTATCATACACTGAAAAAAAAACATCTTCTCTGTCCACTGACGTATTTATTTAATAAAGTTTATTAAGCTGGTGGTCAAATTAATCATATCAAATCCAAGTAAAATCAATTTGCGCTCCACATTTTGCCCACACGTGTGTGCAGAGGTGGTGTTTCAGGGTGTTTCCTCAAACAAGGTCAAGTCCAGCATTGTATCCCGTCCAATTCTGCACCTGACCTTGACCTCTGACATTTATGGAGCAGGCGCAGCTGAACTGAAAACAGAAATGCCCTTCAGTAATCAATAACGTAATATATTAGATGCACGCATGAGTGACTTACAGAGAGGAGCAGCAAGGAAATGAAAGACTTTATGACCCAATACAAGGCGGGAAATGATGTCATCTGTGGCCTGAGATATCTGAGATATCGCACCAGCCACACATCTACAGTATTAGGTGCTTTGCTATCAGATTCAAACAAACACAGAGGGAGGGAGGGGGGGGAGGGGACAGCTGTTATGATGCCGTTGTAGCCAAATGCCATTATTCTAATTCAAGACTCAAGCAGTTTTGGACCACAAGAGGCAGTTGTTGGACACCCATACCCTTCAAGCTAGTGACACACAGTCTGTCTCTCTCTCTCTCTCTCTCTCTCACTCTCTCACACACAGACACACAAACACACACACACACAAATACCCCCCTCTCTCATTCCATCTCCTCACCTTGCCCCCAAAACACCCAGAATCAAAATTTATTCATTCATTTATTCATTCATCCAATCATTTTGGCCTCTTCACTAGTTGAGAGGAAGTGAATAGGCCCATTGTAGTGCAACCTGTGTACCTCAACCCCTCAAGCACTCTGGCCAATTTTTGCTCCCATGCTGTCCCCTTAAGAGGCGAGAGCCGAAATGAAAAGCCTTGTCCTTCTTTCTCCCTACTGCACTCCTCCTCCTCCTCCCCCCATCATCCCCCATCCTCCTCTCCGCTCCAAAAACAACCCATAATGGGGGACTGGAGGCTGTCTATCTATTTTTCTGCCAAAAGAGGGGAGAGAAAAGCAGAGAGAGTAAGTGAGCGAGGAAGAGAGAGCAAGACCAGCAGTGAGCTCATCATCCTTGATTAGGCCTGTCACCACCAGGTAGGAGGCAGCAATTAGCCTTGGCCAGGCCTGTTCCACCGAGACACACACATGCACACATGCCCACACGTGCATCCTCGCACACACATGCATAATTACGCAGACGCAACAGACACTCGTTTAGACACACACCCATACACTTGGGAGACCAACTGAATGAGTGCGGCATCTGTTAGAGAGTGATTTGGCTGCTGAAGTGAAAGGAAGGATGGATGAATGTGTGGTGAGCAGAAGAGGAGCAGTGGCACACTAGCATGGAAGGGTGGAGAACAGGAAGAGAAGTCATGGTGAAGGACGGATGAGGGAGGAGAGAGGGTGGAATAGCGTCTTCTTTTTTTTTTTAACCAAAAAAACTAGTGGGCACAGTAAAGGACAGGTAGGAGAGGACAATGGGTGGAAGACAGAAGGGACAAGAGAAAGATGGGACGCAACTTCTAAAACAGGAAAAGCTGATACAAGGAACAGCAGGAAGTTAAGAAGAAGAGTGAGCCAAAGGAAGTAATGAGCAAAGGAAAAGAGGAGATGAATCAAGAAACGAAAAGGTGATTAAAAACAGCATGGCTGCTTGGACTGATAGTTTGTGTTTGGACAAAAAGAGGGAGGGCTGGGGCAAGGCATGAGGGGAAGTGAGAGATGATGTGGTGGAGAAATGTGGTACTGGTGAACTAAAGGACGGATGGACGGAGGAAGAGGAAAGCAAGGGGGGACAGATGGGGTGAGGAAAGAAAAGCATAGAGCAAAAGACAGGAGGAGAGGAGAGGTGGGGTAGAGAGGGGAAGGAAATGTGGGGTGTTGAGATGGACGGGGGGGAGAGAAGATTGGCTGTTTGGTTTTGATAGCATGTGCCAAATCGATTGTGGCTGACTAATCCAGTTAGTTATGGCAGAGGCATGCAGAAGAGGCGCTTATCGGGGTGTTAGGTTAGGAGTGTGTGTGTGTGTATGTGTAGCATGCCCAAAGCTGACATGAGGCAAAGCTACTGCCATGCTGTGAGACTTAGCAAAAAAAGTCTTGCAAAAAAAAAAAAGAAAACAGACCAATCATTAGTCAGTCTTCCCCAATTCCAGATAAATACTCAAATATTAAGTTGTATTAAATCATTTTTGGTTTTTTTTCTAGAGACTGAATGGTGATTACGACAACAGCAAGATAAACCAACTTTTATATGCCGTCTATATCCTTTTGCTGAAATATTGTATTCATTTAAATTCTTTTCAAAACAAATTTTGCAGCCCACACAGATAAGGACAGACGGAGTGTGCTGGCAAAGCATTGCAAAGCATTTTCATCAGCAGGAAGAAAAGCTGTTTGTGTTTCCAGTCTGTCTACTACCCCTTTCTATACCATCCAAGAAATATGGCACAGTATAAAACACTCCCTTTGTCACATTCCATTTAAAGACATTGTCAAAAAATATTGCAGCAGTGCTATAGGGTGCTTAGCATGCTCTGCCCCCTTAGCCTGCTCTTTACAATGAGCCACTTATGTAGAAAAGGGACACTGGCATGTTAAATCACTTCATCTATAATTGCCTGCATTTACTTCTCCTTAGAGGGCCAAACATAAGACATTCTCCCAGGGCCAATAAATGCTGCTGCTGACCGTATTTCTGATTAGGGGCTGTGGGCGGAGGAAGGGATTTGACGCTCATTTTTCACAAACAATTTTTCCATTTTTCTTCACAGGCAGACAGTTGGCATTAGATTAGGGCAGGCCTAACAGAGGCAGGGCCGCTAGCAAATTGTGCAGCTTGAAGGGCAAATGCCCCTCTGAATTTATCAACTTATGGCTCCAGTGAGCTCCGAGGGATGGTGATGACCTTAAGATACCCTCCTAAGGTTGCCTTTTACCATCACTCCATGCTACACACAGAGGTTCTTTACAGGGCCATAGGCTATACGGGTGTGAATGAGTCCAGTAGTTTTTTTTTCGAAGTTTCATATCTAATAAATCTGTATGTTTATTGGCTATAGCTGCATAGTTGTGATGTGCTCTCTCTCGCTCAAATAATTATATTATACTATTATTATATACATTGCAACAAATTATATCTGTTTACTTTGCTATTATTATGCTGCCATTATAACTCAGAGTGTTTATGGGCGTACTAATTTGATTTTAATTGGAAAGCAGAGTGTCACAAAGAGTACCATAAGTGTGCACACGACATGAGAACATCAATGGGAAAGTATGTGCCAGCAACTGTAAAGCAGGAGTAGATTTTTGCCAAAAACACCATTACTCACTTTCTGTGACAACTCCATATAAAGAACTGTTGTCCCAGGATCGTAAGTCAACTGGACAGACAGATAAAGTGGGTAAACGTATTTCAAAGCTGTTCCAAAATACACAGAACTATATACCTTGGACATAACTGAAGGAACATATCGTACAGTTTAGTGAAATGCAGTTCAGTGAATGCATTTTAAACATCCAGTAGATTATACATCTGACATTTGGCCACAGGCAGACCATCATTGAAAAAGAAAACCCATACAAAATGTTTCCTGTAATTTATTTTGCAGCTTTAGTGCAAGTTGACCTAAATGCACTTGCTTGCTTTACATAAGGCAAATGACATGCTCCGCTTTCTTAACAGCAAGGCCAACGTATCACACACAAACTGATTATTTCCTCTGTGTTTTAATTTAATTAAACACATATATAAATATATATATATATAAATGTATATATATATATATGTATATATATACATATATATATATATATACACATATATGTATATATACACACATATATATACATATACATATATATATATATATATATATATATATATATATATATATATATATATATATATATATACATATATACATATACATATATATACATATATATATATATATATGTATATATATATATATGTATATGTATATATATATATATATATAAAACTATAACTAAACACCTTGGCCTTTGTGCCGCTGAGTTTGCTTGGTGGCACATTTAAATAATTATTGTCCCTGTGTAACCAATACTACAATGTCCAGTATATATTAACACCAACAGACTGCTAATAGCATTAATACATGGTTTACCATGGGCTTATTACACGAGTATGATTTAATGCTCTTACAGAGTCATCTATTCTGACTGTAATTATCACGCAATCCAGATAATCAAAATGCCCGTTAGTAGTTTAGAGTGAAAGGTCACCCTTGCTAACGCCTATTAAATGAAAAATGAGGTGTTTCAATATATGCTAATGTCATAAATAGCGGCAGTCAGCCCCCAGTGTGAGGCACTGACCACACTTCATCACATGATCTTTGCAGTCATATTTCACCCATAAAGACACTGTAGACTAGAGTGATGGCTGACTCGCTTTATTTATTTATTTTTTACAGGCATTGTTAGATCTGACTTTAAGTTATGGCTGTCATCTGACCGACACTGAATACAGCTTGAAAAGATAAGCAGGAAGTAGTGTAATGAAAATGAAGTAATAGATGTAAAGGTTTTACCTGACTATAGCCACTTATATAACAGTAAGCCGAAAGGCTGTGGAGTTAGGAAAAACTGTCTCGGCTTATATTTTCTTTTTCCCTCCGTGTGTTCATCTGTCTGAATACTCTATTTTTTTATAAAAAAAAGCCACCAACTTAACGTAAGAAGGACGACTTCAATCAAAACTGCACTCCAATAATAATCACTTTGTTAGTTACTTCAACTACTTCCTCTACCTCACCCTTCACCCTTTTCCTAATGTCACTGCCACAACATAAAATGACAAAAATTTTATAGCTACAAGTCATAATTTTTGTTTATCCGTCGGAGGAGCCGTAGATTTTACTGATTTGATACATTGTGTGCAAAATAATAAGACATTTCTATCACTCATCAGCACTAACAATTAATAGACTGGGCCTCATTATTTAACTACCATCCAACAGCTGCATGCATAGGTAATAAAAATGATCATTCCTCTTTGATTGTAATATTGATATTATTAGAAATTCTTCATTCATAAAGCATAATAAGGTGTGAGCAGGCTGATCAATGAGATCCTTTATTGGCTTTGGCAGGTTGAACTTTTTTTTTATTAGCATTTGATAAATGGAAATCTGTTGCACATACAAGTGCAAAATGCAGCTATGCATGGTGGGACTTTTTTTGTTTTGTTTTGTTGTTACACAGGACATTGTATAATGGAGTTTGACTGAAACTCTTTCTGAACCAAATCAATGGAATTCCTACTTTCAAAATAGCACACACACACACAGCACCCCTAAAATTGAAATAGCTTTATTAGAGTCTGCGCCATCAATCAAAAGATTTGGGCATATTACAGTCAAGAAATATGTTTGATGTTATGACGTCTGTATGCAATGATGCACTTCTGAATAAAGTCTAATAGCAATCCTTAGAGACTCCAAACTCATTGTTCTCTGGCCTCATCAGTCAAACTCCATAATATAGAAAGTAATATGGACAAAAAGTTACTAACTTAATGTTTTATTTCAACTGGTTTTTAATTACTATGCAATGGACATCACTAAATGTGAAGTGTGATTTCTAGTGACATCAGTGTCAGTAGATAAGGTCCCCATATACAGACATTCATTCATTCATTCATCTTCTACTGCTTTATCCTCCACATGAGGGTTGCTGGGGGTGTGCTGGTGCCAATCCCAGCTGACATAGGGGCGAAAAGCGAGTTGCCCAGTCCATCACAGAGACACAGAGACAAACAACTCTCACACTCACACCTACAGTCAGTATAGAGTGTCCAGTTTGCTTTATCCCCAAATCTGCATGATTTTGAACTGAGGACACCTAAGAACCCAGAGAAAACCCACAAACACACGGGGAGAACATACAAACCTCATGCAGAAAGGCCCATACAGGTTAGAACATAAAGCATACAAAAAGAGAAGTGCAACTGCCATCCTATAGATCGTATAAGCTCTGCATTACGCTCAACTCATGCAGAAGATCCAAGGTTACCTCAACTTATCACTCGACTACTCACACATAATTCAACACAGAACTAGTGAATAGCCGTGGACAATGAGCAACAACAATGTGAGGGTCCTCTCACATTCACTTGACATCTGCCCCAGTGTGTGTTTTTAAGATCCTAATATAAAGACGACAGAGCCGTGACTTGTTCAAAAGACAGCTATATGCTCAGAAAACAGCTAAACCAATACACTTCCAAAATCTTTGTTCTGTTCAAGAAAAACACCAGCAGGTGCGTAAACACTGACAGAGTCCAACAATCACTGGTAATTAGCTAAACTTTCTTGACCTAGAGTTCTGACTGGAGGCCCAGGGGGCTTACCCTGTTGTTCACTCATGTATAGCTTTACAATATATCCACATCAGCAACCAAATGAAATACCTGTGGATAATTACATTTTAGCGTAAGGTGGTGACACTGAAGTAGACTAATTAAGCATTTTAGGCTCACATTTAATCAAAATGTTCATGACTCTGACAGAGTTGCAATAATAGAGCATATGGTAGGAAGTTCTTATCCATCGCTCACCTCCAAATTTACGCTGGTTTCTTGTTGGTGATGTGAGCGCAGAAAGCTAACCATAGAATTCCTGTTTAGAGTCCACAGGTGGAGTGTTAATAAGCCCCCCCATAACACGCATTAGCATTGAGGTGACCTTCTCACCCTGGACAAACTCCAACAGTGCTCAGCTGGGACCCTCCGAGTATCCTCACCACCTGCTCGTTGCTTTTCACACTGAACAACTGCAGAAAATAAGCAAATCCAACCGAGCAGAAGCCAGCGATAATAATGATGCTACAACTAAAGCTTAAAATTGGGGCTGGAAGGCATTTAAACCATAAAGAAGTGGTTTCTTCAACTTTCACTGTGGAAAAAAACTAAATAACAGTTTGCAATGATCTACCACTTTTACACATTTTTATCCTGATGAGCTTTTAAAATGTAATAAAAAATATTGACCCACAGTTCACGGAGGGCAATCTTAGGTTTACATACAACAACAAATATAATAAACTGCACAAGTATTTGTGTTTCAATTTCACAGCACAGACTGTTGTGTAAGGTGTAATAATGACACATGCCAGGTCCAATCTGTGTCCTTGACTGTATTAAATCAAATGAAGCTACCTAGATGTAATAAAGAAAACAATCATCTTTTAGAAAAATCAATGCATTTACTGCAATCAACAAAATCAGAGTATTGCCATTTACCTTTGGGAACTGCTATGGCTCCAAACTACATGATCGCCTCTGCGTTTGCTGTTCAAGCTGTTATGGCTGCATTAAATTCTTTCATAAACGCAGGTATTGCAGAGCATAGCAAAGCTATGTCTGATTCAATTCACTACAAATAAAACCTAGGGCAGGGGCCTGTAATCAATGGATAATTTCCACGTTACATGTCCTTAGGACTTCTGCGGTGTGAAATGCAATCAAAAGTGTCAAAACCTGTAAAGCTCCTCCCACACTGTGTGTGAGTGTGTCAGTGTATCCGTGTACGAGTATGCGCATGCACACGCAGCGCGGAGACCATTTGATATCCGCGCTGCTCTTTTAACAGCAAATGGAACTAACCACTGTGGTGTGAATCCAATTTTCAACACCCAGCAGGCGTCATTGTGAACCTCATGTCAAGCTTTCTACTTTGCACATTTCACTTACATCATTATACAACATTACTCTCACCTATTAGTGATCATACATATCATAAAGCAGACCTTTTGGACATTAATGCCGCGACCCCTCCCCAAAACAGTCATCACTACAGTAAAAATCAGCCACTTCCTTTTCCAACATTTACTGAACGTCGATGCACCAATAAGCACTCCTGTTAATCACTGTGCACACTCCATTCTCAACTCTAAATCCTGCTACACATGCTATTGAGTGCTACAGACCCCTTGTTTATATTTTTTTTCTAGGACAAAAGACATATGTCTGTCCATTAACAGTATATGTATTTTTTTTGTATTATTTACTGTGTTTAAAGCATGTTTTATTGTATCATTCACTTACAGCAACACATTATACAAAAAAAATCACACAAAACATGTTCCAGAAATGTAATCACCAATTAGAATAGTGGACATAAGGAAAAATTACAGCCAGTAAAAAAAAAAGAAAAAAAAGTGTATCTTAACCATTCTACTCTCTTAAGACTTGGGAATCAAAGAAATGATTAAATTTCTCTCCTTTTTTGTGCTTGCTAATGGCATTACATCTCTTTGTTATGCCTCGCTGGTGCAGACAGCAGTCCCTCAGTAATTAAGTACAAATGCTAGAGAGAGGAAGAGATTGAGAGAGGGAGCGAAAGAGAAAGAGGCAGGCTCAGCTGGTTCCCTGAACATGAAAACAGGTCTAATTAACAGCGCTGACTTCACACATGAGATTGACTCAAAGGGGAGTGAATTGCAGCAATTATTCATACGGCAGAAACTTCTGCCTGTTTATTCCTTTAGAGCGAAGCATAATTCACGTCATTGCAACATTTAAATGTCTTGTGATTTTTCAAAAAAATGCCTCAGGTACAGCGACATTTATATTAGTGACATCTCCTCTCCCAACACAATCTTGAAAGATTATTTGGTGTCTGAAGAGGGCGGTTGTCAAATTCTGTGTGGGTATTTTTTTGTGTTTTGGTTTTGTTTTAAGAGTCGTTTATCGAAAATGTGCAGGAGTAAAAGGTTTTAGAAATGCTGAATTCGATGGCAGATACTCGTACATACATAATCTGCATTCGTATTACTCCCTCGCGCAACCGAGCGCGCCTACCTTTTTCAGTTACGAGGACAAAGGAACACATCAATTTTGCCTAAAATGTAGGCCAATAACCTGCCACACACTCCCACCCCCTTTTTTGGCTTTGTGTAAAGTTGTTCCAATATTACAATGGGGAAGTTACCTGGTGTGAGGATAGTGCTTTGTCATCAGGTTTGTCTAACAAGAGATGGGGCGAAAAAAAACTCCCCCATTCTTCACCCGCCTTCTTTCTTTTCACAGTGAGGTGTGATAAATGGCTAGTCAGCGTCCCACAAGAAAATAATATAACTCTAGCCTTTGCTGTCTGTCCATGCCTCCCGCCTCTACCACTGCCAGCATTTTTTCATTTTTTCTTTTTTTCCTCTTATTTCAACTTGCTCTCTCTGTCAGACTCTCCCCACCTCAACACACACACATTGATGTTAACCCTATCGCTTTTTGGTCTGGAGCGCTCTCTCCTCCCGCCTACCTCCCCTCTTCCTCTCTCTCCATCATCCCACTCCCCCCCACCCCAACTGAATAAAAAGAGAAGACAACATTATTCTAGCAGAGGAGCAGGTGAGGGTTAAAAGGCGACCGCCGCCTAGTCTTCCAGGAATTAAAGGGAAAGAGCTTGGGGAAGCAGGGGATAAAGACAGGGCCTGTTTAAAATTCTGACACCTCTTTGCTATAAAGTAGGATTTCTGAGCCACTTGGGGCACAGGGAGGAGGAAAAGAGACTTAAGCAGATGCAGAGGGTAAATGCAGGGCTTTGTTATTTCTGACAAGCTCACAGAATGGAAATGTCATTAACTGACTGTAAATATTCAAACTCCATCTCTCACGCTCCCACTCTCTGATGGAGGTTTTTACAATGTTTTGTCTTTAGGCGTATGCATATATAATCCACGTTGTGTATGGAGAAGAAACTCTGAGACGTGTATCAATAATTCAGTCATATAGGTAGAAAAGGCGCATGCAAGTCTTTCCGCACGGAATTTGTCATTCCCACGTATTTTGTAAGTGGGAACCTTTTGGATTTAAGAAATCTTGAAATGGTAATCATCTTACAAAGTATGGAAGTCGGTGCATTTTATCGGTGTGGGTAGCTGTGTTAGTTTGAGCTGAAACTAAAAATTACATTTGTGTAGCACACTTTTACCATCTAAACGTTTACATTGTGAGATTTAAATATAATGACCCATTAATGTGCATCTGCAATGCTGTCATGTCACTGTGGCACACACAAGTAGAACACTCACATAGTGCACCAGGCACTGTGTTCCTCCGAATATGGAACAAAAAAAAAAAAAAAGCAAAAAGAAGAGAAAGGGACAGATAAAGGTAGCAAGAACGACAGGCAGTCTGACAGAGAGTTAAAGAAGTTCGACTCACAAGTCCAAGTCCAGGAGAAGAGAGATTTAGAGAGGTAACTGTACAGACAAAGTAGGCACAAAAGACAACCTGAGCAGATGACAACATTTTCAGCCAACATCTTCAAGGACAAATGGAATAGTGCTGGCAGCCACAGAGCACCTTAGGGCAGCCAGCAGAATCACTCTCTACCACCAACAACATATATTTGTCATTTAGCCCTTGGCAATTCAGTCCCCGCGAGACATTTGGAATGCCTCATCAAATGATGCCGATGTTCCCTTTCGCTGGTTTTGTGTTGTGTGCCCAAAAGCTGCAAGGCACATTCATCTTTGGAATAACCCAATCTTTTCATTCTCTCTCCCCTTGTGGCTATGTTGAGAGGCTTGCTGATGTGGGTTATTTGTCCCCTCATGCTGAACACATGGAGTAAGTGTATTTGAGCCGATGCTGTTGCAGCATGCTCCACACTATTGCAGCAGATTGGAGGACTGAAACCAATGGTGCTTTCTAATGTTTGTGGAAATGCAAATGGCAAGGTGGTGAAAGTGTCTGTTGGTCGGTCAGTTAACTGCGTGGGTTCATGCTGACGTTCCTCGAAAAAGCACACGGTGGAATGTCAGAGACGTGCTGCTGTTGAATCCTGCATGCTGTTCCATCAGATCAGAGAGACACTGAAGGACCATTTCTGCTTCTGTAAGTTCACTGTGAAAAGGTTGTCATTCACCCATGTCCTTGATGGTACTCACATACCCTAACCTACAAAGGGCTACATAGAATAATGTCCACTACTGGCTGAAGGACTCAAATTAGCCATATGTATATCCTGTCTTTCAATTTCATCTGGCATTATAATCAAGTCCAGACTGTAGGACACAGATACATGTCCAAAAATGTAAAAAAAATATTATAGAAAATAGTTTGCAATTGGAGCTTTTAAATCAGGTCCCTAAATGCTAAATGCAAAATGATTCAAATTGTGCCATGCAGACCAACAGTTGAGAATATTGCTAAAACAATGTCAAACAAAATGTCCTCACAGTTAAAGACAACAAACTAAAACTGATCAGTAATGTTTGAATTTGAACAAAGATGGCATCACACGCCTACATCAGGAACATTTAGACCCATTAAAAAAATTAGATAGGAGGTGCTTCTGATAGCATAAGAATATGGTACATAATATAGTGAAACAGAATTCAAAAACAATCAGACTAACAGCATGTCCGTTCATAATACTATCGATCAAAAACAATTGGAAACAGGCACAAGATCATCACTAATTGAGCATTATGGTGATCATCACTAATTGGGCATTGCATGTCTTCAAAACATCAGCTATTTTGAGCCTGTGAAGCATCTGTGAGAGAAATTACACGGCGATTGACAAGACGTTGGCCCTGCGAGGGTTGTCCTAAAGCTTTTTCTGAGACATCCTTTGCAAGCAGTTCCACTCTGCAAAAATGTGTTGTATCTGAGAGAGGCACCTTCTTAATTGCAGCAATGACAACTGTCCTTTACTTTCCACCACCTCATCAATGTCAGCGAACCGTGCAATCTTTCACAATCTCTGCCTCCGTAAAGGGCCTCTTCTGTCAAGTTTACGTCCAGGCTACACAAGGGATTCTATCGCTGCTCAACAGCAACCAAGAGCCACTTGGCTGTGTTTAAATGATGCTAATAGTACCTGTTGTACCTTCCTCCTCTCCTCTTCCTCGTGCCCTCAGTGAAATTGGCAGAAAACAAGCCATGGCTTGATTTATAGTGCCTCTTCAAGTGGTACTCTTTTAGCACAGAAATGCAGTCATTGCACTATAAACACACTGGTTTGGTGCTTGTACTTGCTGGTAAAGTAAATACATATTTCTCCGTCCATTCACTCACGAACTGACAATTTCCAAAGTCAACTTGGCGTCACTTTAGCTTGGAGCACGACATTGCCATTTGCTTTCACAGTTTAGTTCCGCTAACATAAGTGTCTGCCCACTATCCCGCCCATGAAGAGAGAGCAAAAACAGTATGACAGAATCCTGTTGCAGCCAATCACAGCCCAGCCCCATGGTGCATGCATAACGTAACATTCAGACGTACCCAAATCAGGTGAGAGCCGTTGAAACTCTGTTGCTCTTGATGAAACAGTTACAAGATGAGTTTAGTCATAAGGTCATCTTAATTTAAACAGAGTTTTGCGAGCCGTAGGAAAATTAAAAAAGGGCCGTTTGCAGCCCCCAGACCGCTACTTGAAGCGGCCTAATGTAGACCGCATGCGTCAAGTGTCCGTGACGATTTCTAGAAGTGGAACTTGGAATGTGGGAACAGACCTGCGTATGCAAATCTGGCAAACACGGAACACGTAAAGGAAGGACACATCTTTACATGGCTGTTGACTATTAGTCTTAATCAAATTACACAGACCTAATAATGTGATGAAATGAGCATATATTCAGTGATTATAAAGATGATCCTGACTGTTATATAGGTAAACACAATAATAAAAAAAAAATCAATATATTCCGCGTAGAAAAATGTAGAGATTGCAGTAAGATAACGGTTACACTTCCAAAAAGATAAATTGACTGTAAATTAGACAAACAAAGGTTAAAATAATTCTATATCTATAGAAGACACACTAAGAAATGTAATGGCATAGTCATGCTCATTATCTGTCCATTTAAAGTCAGAGAAATCCATTCTACACACTGCAGTTCTGTGCAGACAGCTCGTTATGAAGAATGGAAAGGCACTGAACATCAATAGCATGCATGACTTCTTTTATGAGCCTTGCACACAGTTAAATTGGTGACATTTGGCCTTTAATGGGCTGGCTGAAAACTCATATCCCTTCTAACTACTGAATAAGGACTTCTAATGAACACCCAACCAGCTAAGAGAGTTAGTGGCCAGTACTCAGTGAACTGAGAAACCAGGAAAGGCAATTATCAAGGTTCCCAAACAGCGTTGAGCGAGGATTGCTGCCCAGAGCAATGCTTTTAACCTTGGGTTTTAGAATGCTTGTTTTACTGCGGCAGCCCTACAGCAGTTTTCATGATTACACAATCACCCTTACACTCGGTTTGGGACATTCATTCCTAAATCTGATCCTCCAAGGCAGCTGTAAATCAGAAGTAAAAAAATGTAACATTCACAAAAAAAAAAAAAAACAGTTTCCAGCTTAAGCTTGACTGGACTTTACATGCAAGCAGTTTTGTGGCCTTAATCACAGCCTAAGCAACCAAACCTCTACATCAGCTCCTCTGATGATCTGAAAGGCCACACAACACCAACTCACTGACCCGACCAGCGGTAAACTTGCTGAGCGGGAGCATGCCCTGACTGAACCATCACCTTTTATACTGCAGCATCACTTTTCATGCCTTCATTTTTAGCCCGGGACTGTGGTATTGATCTACGAGGGACGCGATTGGACGTTGCAATTAATGACCTCGGATGAAAGAAGTATTCCTTTGAGCTCCATTCCCTGAAATGATACCAGATTACATTCCACCTTCCACCAGTGCTTTATCATCAGTGTGAGTAATACAGAGGCCGGTGGACCAAACAAATGACAGGACCCTAACTCACAAGAGAGCTGTGTAATATAGAGGTAAGGTAATTTTTGTAATGAGCAGAGACTCCATCTTTGTCTGTCAGTTATTTATTCTTCCATTCTCCCTCGTCCGTCCTCTTCTCCCTTTCCTGCATCCTCACACCCTGGCTTTACAAACCCCTCCCTTTGCTCTCAACTCGGGTCCTCAATTATTTTCAGACTGCTAGAAAAGGCACTGTGGGGGCGCAAGGGACCATTTGGACTTAGTACATTAAAGAATTCATGATTTGAAACCACCATAGCCCACCCTGACGACTCTATGATATGACTTTTCAGTGCCTGAAGCTCCTTGCTTCTTTCCTTTCTTTCCACCAGACTGGCTTTCATTCCCCCTGACGACTGACATTGATCTATCCTTGAGTCTTTTAGCTCCAGGACTCCCATACCTTAAACTTCTGACTCCTGACCATTAAAAGAAACTGAGCAGCCAATATTTATGAATCTGTCTGTAATGATTTCCTTGTCCGCTTCTCGTGTCGCCATCTGTAAATTGCCCTGTTGGTATCAGGCACATATAGCGACAGACATGACAGCAGACTGCTGAAAAAGAGATGAAATGTCTTAGTGTAACACATGGTCTCAATCTATAAAGAAAGTGGGGGTGGTGTTAGAGAGAAGGACAACGACACAACACCAAGTAGCATGGTTAGTAAGCATGGTAAGTAGACTCTACTGTAGTTGCAAAAGGAAAACAAAACTAGCATTGTTAAATTAGTACAGAATATTAAGTAAGGAAAATGTAATCCAGTTCCAAAACTAGGAAGTTTTTCCAAGTTTTAAAGCTGCATTTGTCTTGTATGTTGGGTTATTAGCCAAAAACGCAAGTTACAGTGTCAAAAACTGACCCTTGAGATTACATACAGAATATACTGGGGTTGTACTTTCATTCATAAAAACACAGAATCAACAAAAAGTCATCATCAAAACGACTGGATCAGTGACGCTAATTACTACCTCAAACAGAAAGAAACCTAGGAATGAGAGCTGCATCTTGATTAATCGATTATTAATTTGTTTTTCTTTCTATTTAAACAAGCTTTCAGATTCTTCAGCTGCTTCAAAGTGAATATGTTCTGTTTCCATTGCTCCATTTGACAAAGAAATCATTCAAACTGACGAATGTGGGTTTTGTGGACAAAATAAGTCATCTGAGATCATCATCACTTTGAGGTTTGGGAAACACCAATCAAAACTTTCTGACACTTTATGGACCAAACAAATCCTCTATGAATCAGGAAAATAATCGACAGAATAGTCCATTTAACATGAAGATGATGTCACATCATGCCTTGTCTGTGCACAGATCACAATTAGACAGTTTTAATTATTTCTTTGTCATATTGGAGCAAAGAGACCAAAACAAAAAAACTGTTTTAATCATTAAAAAACCCTCAAATCGATTATCAAAATAGTTGTGCATAAATTAAGTAATAGAATTAGATCATTATTGACTGATCAATTACTTGTTGCCGCTCTAAGCACAAGCGTGATCAAAAAGACAAAAGTGACATCACACTTAAGTCAGGCGGCTCCTCTTTCAGATCCTGCAGACTACTGCTGCTACTGTGGCTACATGTATCAACTTCATTCATAAAACCACATCAAACACATGAGCACGAGTTACAGAGACAGGAACGATGAGCAATCGCACGCACCATAGCACCCCCAAACAGAAAATTACAGAGGCACTCGGCTGTGTGTTTTCAAATTTAAATTACAACTGTTGACTGTATGTAAGTAAATAAAGTTGCAACCAAAAACTCTACCTACTAGGATCAAGCACTACACTTTCTGACACGTCAGTAAAATTGCCAACATCCAAGATGCCAAACAAGAGAAAAAGTCACCCTCTCTCTCCCTTATCGTGCATTTAATACACAATGTTTTTGTGAAGAATCCTGTGTTTGTTACTACATTTATGTACATTATAAAGGCATGCTTTTTGCAATATAATGGGAATATACTGCCATCTTCTGGCCTATCTGGGGAGAGTAATTTTCTAAGATAAAAAAATTGGCTCACCGTCTGAGACATCTGGCTGCCGACACATAATGTTGCTAAATCCCTGGAGCCTCAGTCTTTCTTTTTGCTCCTTGCCTGTCCTACCTGCTGTTTGTATTTACTTGTGTCTGTGTCTGAACAGAGTAAAAGGAGAGACAGCGCAAAAAAGGAACTGAGACCTTCTCTGCAGCACCCGTCTATTCAAGAAACGGAAGGTGTTAACATGTGTTTTCACAATGCTGGACATTCTTCCCCTCCTTGGCTACAACATCCAACTTCAAACAAGCCCTCCTCACTGTGGGCGGCATGCTACTCTCAGTGTGAGTTCCCTAATGGCCTTAATGGAGAACAGGACCATTTATTATTACTGGTTGGTGAGGTATGTATACAGCTACAATTAAGGAGAAAAACATTCTAGTGCTTGTAAAGGGCAGTAATGTGACTCTGGGAGTGATAGATGCTGGGGGAATGAGTCTCGCAGGCTAGTGGGAGTATCTTATTATCTGAGGCATGTGGGGGATCGGTTATTGAGGTAAATTAGAGAAAGAGAAGGCAATACAAAGGGGGAGATAGAGACAAGAAAGATATGGCATCTTGGAAAGTGGACAGACAGAAGACAAAAAGGGTCAAGAACAGAACGAGATAGAGAAAAGAGAAAACAGGTTTTGAATGCGAGTGGAAGTAAGACATGTGCAGCTGCACTGGCGTGTAAACATATTTATCCACTATTAAAGATAATTTCAAATTGACTTCAAGAATGATTCCACAAAGAAAGGAGCACTTAAGCCTTTTCTCTGAGTGTTTTTTTTTTGCATTTACTTTACTGGCAATTACATCATTGTTGAAATCATTGATAGATCATTTTAGATTGCCTGCAACAACTTCCCCTTGTTGCCATGGAAGTAGCCGTGTGTATATTGTTACCTTTGTACACTGGAGCGCTGTGACGAAAGAATTTCCCGCAAGGGATTAATAAAGTATATTCTATTCTATTCTATTGCATGAGTACATGTGACAGTGAATAAAATGCATGTGTTTTTTTTTGTTTTGTTTTTTTAAACCACTTGCATAAAACATGTCTATTTATGTTACTGTGCACCTGTCCAACTGATTTATTGAACTTGTTCTGCTCATCATTTCTCAGTGTGTGTGCATTGGTGTGTATGTGTACATTATTGTCGTTATAATCATGTTTGCATGCATGTATATTTTATTCTGCAGCCATCAAGCAAAATTATTGCATCATTCCCAGAGCTGTAGTCATTAAACTGTGCCTGGATACACATTCTTGTATGTATGTGCAAAACATGCTTGTACACCTGTCTTAAGTGTCAATTTGAATTACTATATCTAGCAGCATCCGCCGTCACCATTTTACCCCTGGGACTCAGTGAGGAAGACAATATGGGTGGTCAGTAGCAAGCAAATCTCAATTACGCTGACAGGTGACAGTGAACCAAATAAATTATCATTATTCCTAAACAGCAGCACAGATGAACGGCTATACACATATCTAAGTATACAAGTATTGTATATGTTTATATTAGTGCCATACACTGTGTCCACCCTTATGGGATGAACAGCCATTTGCATGAATTCACTCTGCGGGACAGCAAATGGCAATGTTCGCTAATAGCACCATTAGGTTGTGACAAATGAAATGGCAACTTACTCGGAAAAAAAACGGAGATTCATAGGTTTCGCCGCAGCTGGTTTCTTAACCATCGCGACTGTGTCGGGCTCATGATTATGTATGGCTGTGACATTTTGAACTGCAATTGATTCAGATGGAACATTCATGCCCATGTAGCACTGTTAGGTCGGGTCGTACAAGGGGTGAAATTGTGGAATGTATTGTGGCCTGATTTCATTATCATTGGTGATTGGTTATGTCCAGCACTAAGACAGAGCAATGTCAGCTCAAATCAGACAATCAGGGAAGGTTAACTCTACTTTGACTCGGACGCCCAAATACCAAAATTGTATTAAGCTATGATGGACAGGAATTAATTTAACGACATTCAAAATGACACACAAACTGGCCATTACACAGTAAAGATGGGCTCACTTATTCACAACCAGTAACTTCTAAACATGGAGCCTTTTTAAACAATTAAAACAGTTTTTTTTTCCTGATACACGATGCCGTCGTGTATCACTTTTAACAAATAGGTTGAAGTGCAATGTCACATCAGTGTGGAAAATAAACATGATGGGGCTTTTGATCCCCACTAAAAAAATAACTGTTATATTTCACTGATATACAAGCTGTGTACAGAATATGCACGGCTCAGAAAATGCATATAAAATGCACATATATAATCTCAGGAAAGCAATTTCTACTTTAAACATGCATGGAAACTGGGAGAGTAAGAAATATCCCATTTAAGCCATGCTGATATGCTGGGTAGGCACCATGCAACGTTTTTCCATCTCATCCTTATCAGGATAATCCAAAATTCCCCCCAAAAAACTGGAATAAAATGTCATTATTCTCTATCTCATGTATATACCCATGACATTTCTGGAGTGTGGATAAACTTTATTTATCACTGTATCTGTGTGTGGTGTGCATGTGTCTTTGTATCTGCATGTGTGGTGGTTTATATACGCTCACAGCATATATTGGGTTTATGTTGTTTGCGGATGATCCGTCTTAAAAGGTACATTTACTTTTCAATAGATGTCCTTGATTTGCAAGGACTAGAACAGAACGACACACAGCGAGACACCGAGAAAGACAGACACTAAGACAATTACTAATAAAGTGAGACAGAATGAGCCCTGGAAAGAATAAAAACCCATTCAGTAATACAGAAAGACGGAATGACAAAGGCAGCCAGACAGCAGGAGCAAGAGATAGAGGCAGATGGGGAAATTAAGCCAAAGTTAAGTAACCATAGTGTGCTTCTTTATCTCCCCCAGATATGCTAATCCAGTCAGCCTCTGCTGATATCACTTTAACAGCCTGGCTGTTGTGTGTGTCTGTGTGTCTGTGTGTGTGTGTCTCTGTGTGAGATCGAGTGTGAACACTTCAGTTGTCCTTTTCTATCATGCTTCCAGTTACACCAGCTCTGCATAGCCAGTGCTGAGTGACACAGTTATAATCTCAAGGCAATAGAAAAGTGAGTATAAATTACCCGTAAAGACACTCAGGGAAAATGTGACTACGTGTGAGTTTAAAAGCGACACAATGTAGGGTTTAAACCGTCAAATAATGTCCCGCAAGATTATTCTGATGGTACATCAACTCATAACAGGGTGAGTGTCACCTCTGTCAAACCCTGCGCACATCTGCATCACCTACATTGGCACTATGTAACCTCTGGTTTCGGGTCCATGTCACAAAAACAACTACAAACTAACTAAAAGAAGCATCAACGTTTCACAGGCGAAACTGTTCATCGAGTGGATATCATGGCAGAGGCAGCACAAAAAATGAAGAGGGTTAAGTAGAGGGATATAATAAAACGGAGGCAGAATATTTCATTTTCACTCCACTGACAGGGATACCTGAGCGAGGACAATCTTGTCCTGTTACTATTGGAAGTGTAAACAGATTGTTTGTCAGGCCATGTTATTGAAGTCATCTCGTCCATCTCACTCATGAATCAAGTGATTCAAAAAAATAATAATGTGCCCACAATGAGCAGCAGGTGAAATAAGCCGGGTTGAAAATGCAAGTTACGGAAACTAAAGCACAATCGTTCTATTGCCATTTTGTTTTCTCTCTGCAGACTTCATCAAAAATGCATCAGAATGAAACACTGTTGTTTTTTTCATTCTTAGATTTAGAACAATTTGTGGATGGACTATCTGGTTTTGGCTTAGCCTGTTAAATATCACTCAAGTTACTCATCAGTTTTATCTTACAGTATCAAGGGACGTATCTGTTACACAACCTCCAGTACTTCGATAATGAGAAACTCTGAAGTTCCAAGGGGTAGAAAGAGCGGTTAAAATGGTATTTAAGTAAAAGTATGAGTACAATAAATGTGTTTGGTTCCTGTCCTGGTGTTGTCAGAGTCAGTTGTTTTTGACTTTTTGTCTGCTGCCTCCTGTCTGATCTTTTACCATGGAATTACAGTTTAGAGGGAGTCATTTGTTGCAAGAATTATATTTAAAGCTGTAACTTAAAGTATGTTATGCTTGAGTGTACGGTATATTTGTGGTTAAGGCAAAGGTCCTTTTATTGCTCCATTTGTAAAATTGACACAATGGTGCATTTGTGCCACTTCCATGGTGCGTGGATTAACACAGAATCTGTTGTACAATATGCTGTGAAGCAATACTGCAGACATATACGGTATATGGGACAATGTCAGTGCATTGTCACAGCTCATTTCAAGAAAACACAAACGGAACAAAAATAACAGCATTAGTCGATGACTTTGTTTAACCTCTTTCACTTTGCCTAACTTTTTGCCGTACTACCACTTTAAAGTCCATCAAGTTCCTTAGAGAAGTGTATAAGAGGGATGACTAAAATCATCCTGATGTGATTATAGCCCCTTCAGTGTTGTCTATGCCACATAAACATTTGCTTTCAAATGAGAACAAAAAAAACATTTGTTGAAGCCTAATGAGTCATGAAATCAAAAACTTTGTTTGACCCGAGGGTAGTTTAACAGGAAAGGCAATTGGCTCATTAAACCTGAAGGGTTTTATCCTCTTTGGAGCATATATGCATGCTCCAAAAAATATAAATATAAAAAATAAAAATGATTCATCTTATGGGGCACATTATTATGCCGAGTAAATTATATGATAAGCTGCCCTTTAGAGGGATGCCTTCCGTTTGGAAGAACAAGAAGGAGGAGGAAGATCCAGCCTCTCTGGCACAGGTCTCAGACTACTTGTCTCAACTGAGGGGAGGGAGAAACCCCTTACATCCTCACATCCTTTTTCTGAGGTTGTTGTTGAAATCAGCAACCCAATCTCCCCCGGAACAAAAATACCATTGCCAGGAGATGATGGCATCCTGGCATCCAGCAATAGCAGTAGCGTCTCCATGGATTCGACAAGAACCCATAAACCTCAACTACAAACTATTAAGGCAGATTACCTGAGTTAATTAAGTAAATTAATCAATAATTATCTTGTATATTTTCTTATTTGCTCACCCACTTAATTGTTTCCTCTATTATTTCCTCTGTCAGCTGGGATGTCATATTGCCGAGCAAGCATCTGTCCACATTGGGATTGGATGAGCAGACACCCTTCAGATATTCCAGTCTGAGATTGGTCTAATTACCAAAACATGTATGATTGTTAGAATGTTAGACACATTCAGTCAGGTTGGTCCCTAAATAGCCTTTCCTTTTCTTTCAATAGTTACAAACCGTGATGTGCCTAGTGTGACGGTTACTTGTTGTTGGCCCATTTAAAACTTCCCCTAAATGGATTCTAGGTCTTATACACTACATGTTTAAAGTCAATTGTTAGAGTTAATATTTAGCTAATGGCATGAAATACTTTCATAAATATCAGAGCTTTAAGAGCTGCCACCTGACAACGCAGAGTCAATGGAAGTCTGTACCACATGACTGTGAACTGATCTTAAATTCTTGTGGTCCATCCACTGGACACGCATCTTCCCATCTGTGAGACTTGACCAGGAGTAAGTAAGACATTTAGCTCATAACCCCACCAGTGTGTAACGTCATGTAAAGACACGTGTAGGCAAACTTGCCACACTGGCGAGTCGGTTTCTTTTGCAGTGACACATGTTCATGTGACTCTGACATGCCACAGTGAGGTGGATCCAATCAGTGTTCTCTTCTGATGACCGAAGGCATACAGTGCAGCAATGAATCCAGGCATACACGTGCCCACATGCTGTGAAATCCATGACACATCTGCAAGCACAGACATGCACACACACACACACAAAGAGATTTCAGAACCTTTTTCTGGTAAAATGACTATTTCAGGCCCCAATGGCTAAAGTGAATTAAGCTCCATTAACTCCATCTTTCTCCTTCTCTCTACACTGCTCTCCATTTTTCTCTCACCTTCTCTGTTTATTTCCTTTCTTGGCTCGCTCTTTCTTCCACTCTCCCTCTTTTCTTCTTTGCCCCTGCCTTCTATCCATCTAACCCTCCTTCTTAGTCCTCTCTCTCTCTCTCTCTCCCTCCCTCTAATATCTCCCCTGCAGCCATTTTCAGGATTCTACAGGGAGGGAAGCAATCTTAGATTTATTTTGCCTCCAATTTCCAATTTGAGAGACCCCTGCTGCTGGAGGCGAATCTTCAGTGGGCTTGATGCGAGTCGTCCTGTTAAATTAAAGTCCGTAAAAAAAAAAAAAAAAGGCAAAATATTTCAGTGGCTCCCCATGTTTCCAGCAACAAGACTAGAACACCATACATGTTCAGTACACAGAATAGTATGCATCACTTATGGTTCAGGGCTCTACAACTCAGGGTCTATTACTATTGACTTCCAGAAATGTGCCAAGAGCTAAACAAGTCATAGAAACCCAGTACAGTGAGTGTAAAGAGAATGTCAATTAAATCCCTTACACACACACGTTTAAGAGATTTATGTGTAACATTTACCACTGTGGTTGATACCTTTTGTGTAACATTATTTGTTGCACACGGCTGAGACATGTACCGTGCATCTTCAGTCACTACCAAAAAAAAAAGCACACAGTTACAGTGGTTCACGGTACAATAAAAGCTCTTGATCTTTGGGTTACAACTAATCTGACCCTGTGCAAAATAACCCATCCCCTCCCAAAATGTCCTTTGAGTCCCCATTATCAACGAAAGAATACAGTCTGCCTCGTGGTCTCCGTATGTCCATTCTTAAATCCTTGTACAAAAGAGCCATGCACACACACAGTTTCTTTATTTTTATTTTTTTTCCTTGAGAAAACAAACCCTCTCCCTCCCAGAAAAAAAAAAAAACACTCCCACCCATACACTCACTCTCTCATTCAAACACTGTGGTTCGTGCATTTACACTCGCACAGCACACGGTCTTCTATTCCCAGTATAAAGCCTGGAGACAGGTGTTGGATTAGCTTTCTGGAAGAAAAGAGCTCAGCTTCTTTGATAGGAGTTGAGCTGGCCTAGAGAGCAGGGAGGCAGGTGCACCACAAGGAGGGGAGTCCAGTGTGTGTGTGTGTGTGTGTCAAAGGACACAGCTCATTCCTAGTCATTCCATCTATTGAGAGGAAAAAAGGGGAGGCTTTTGGCAGAGCTGGCTTCTGTATTTTGAGAGCTTGGCACGACCAATAGAAAAGCGTGGTTGGCTGTTGCCACGTGGTGACAATTGCTCACCAGCCAGCCCTGGCGATGCACATGTATACACACACACACACACACACAAAAATGCAGTTTTATGTGCCCAGAAGCAAAAATACTAAATCAATCAGACATTACAGTAATTAATTACCATCCAGTGACTGATCCGTTCCTGATTTATCCCACTATTATTTATCTAAACTGTGAAAAACCTCATCTCAGCAATTAAAGGAAACTTTTCATCTGGAAATTTAAGACCAGGCCCATTTTTTCAATCAGGATAATCAAAAAAGCCTACGTTAACATTACAGACCCACATACTACACAAACACCCAAGCTGCCAGTCTGTAACCACAGTAACACAGAGTGCAAAGGAGGCCTCCTCCAGATGCTTTTGTTCTTAAGGACATCCCCTGGAGGTTGTCTGCCATATTGGCATGGGGCTCACGCACACTCACACACATACAGACGGGCACCTCTAATCCTACTATTTGAGACTTTTTTCATTTAAATGGACAATTACAGAGACACGGGGAGAGAGCAGAAAGGAGAGAAGAAGAGGGGTTTTGAGGAGGAGGGCGACCTGAGTGGCAGATGGAAATGCAAATGACAAAAAGAGCAGTACTGTAAATGGAGCGGTACCGTTGTGTGCTTCATCTTCAAATCCAGCTGGACTCAAGCTGGACCAAACTTCACCGTTTCCGCTGCGAGGGGCAGGTGCACTGTGACATGGAGCAGCTTACAATCAAGGTCAAAGTTTACACACTCCTCGACAAAAACTTCATCCAGCGTCTATATTGAGAGACGACGTGTATTCATGGAGCGTTTACGCTGGGCTGTTTACGCGGGTGGGTCTACATTTTCCACGGTGAAAGCGAAACGAGCGTAGAGAGGCCATAAAAAGTGCAGAGTGAAAATCGTGAACGAAAGATAGTGAGAAAATACAGATGAATCCCCTGTCCTTAGGCCCTAACTCCTTCCAAATCCCAGCCAACCTGAACATAAACAATAACCAACTCTTTTCCCATAAAGCCGGCAATTTCTTGCATCACTCATCTGGCAATGCTCAGCTAAATTCAGTGAAACACACAATAGGAGGAGATGTGTGTGCATGTGTGAGAAAGAGAGTCTGTGGGGTATGATCGAGAATGATTAATTGTCGCTAAGTGTGTCTCTCATAAGTGATGTTGTGCCTGGAGAGCAGAGCAGAGACTATTACAGCTCAAACCCATACATCAAGCCCCATAGACCAGTGACTGATGACCACTCCACACAAATGTTTGAAATCATACAATTAAAATATGGGGGGGAGCAGCGGATCACTGAAAAACAGCAGGCTGTGTGTGTGTGTGTGTGTGTGTGTTAAACAAATTACTCTCCACATCTGATGTATGATTAATAAACGTACAATCACACTTATCACAATAACTTTCTACCGCGCGACCATGTGATTGAAGTTAGAGGTATAAAAAATGGCCCTCATTACGGCCAAACAATAACTTTATAAGTGAATATATTCATGAATTCCTTAAACATTTTCTTAACCTGATTTCTAAATTAGACCCTGCCTCCACTTTAATATCCTTTCTTATGGGGGGTGGAAAAAAAATCTATTTTATTATAAAACTAACCTGAGAGAAAAGGCGTAAGTTTAATTTGTATTGGAAGTGTGTAATGCCGTTATACCTTCATAATGAAGAAAAATAAGAAAAATTACATTTTGCCCATACTGGCCCTACCCCTATCTTCGATTATTTACATGACTGATCTGTTTAGGAATCCACAACTGTGGCTTTACCGTGCAAACCTGGTTTGCTGTGTTGCCCCGAAGCTCCCCAGTTTGTTAATAAATGATTGCAGAACACATAAGTGATGTGTTCTCATAAGTAGATTTGCTATGGACCAAGTTAAACAGATGGCCTTTGGCCACAGTCTTATTATATTGATATGATTAGTGGTGGGGGAACATGTGTTAGGGTTACAATGGAATTTGCATAACAGTTATCTGTTTCTCCTTAAACACCCCCCCTCCATGTAAAACATAAACATCTGCTCAGAATTATTTTTAAAAAAAGATTGGAGGTCTGGCCCCAGATTTGTCCCTGGAAAGAGCTGCCTTGTTGTTTTTTTGTGCCATGTCAGTGCTCTGACATGATGTCTCCGTTACAGGGCACATGCCCAAATCAGACCTCTAAGGTCATTAATATGTATCCCCATATGAACCACAATTCTTTGAGGTTGTTGATCCAGTTAAAGGGCCATACAACAATAACTCCGGCAGCTTTGTCCCACAAAGAAAGATCGTTTACAGTGGAACGGCCCTTCCAGTCAGTGGTTTATGAAATACAGCATAGCCCAACTGGAAAGTCCGAGCTCGCAGCTCTGGTGTGGCAGGATGACAGAGGAATCAATAACATGAGGAATCGACATAAACACCAAGGCTAAGGTTCCTGAGACGGATGGATCTGCTGTCCCTCCCTCTCATCCATCATACAGTATAACAGCTTGGGGGTGGGCTACAGCAACGAGACAGCCAAAATCATGTCTGGAAGTACAACATTTCTGGAACACTCTGTAACTTGGGAATAGAGTTATCAATCACTGCTGCCTTGTCTTTCACGCTGATAATTTTTTTTTTTCTTTAGTAAAGCTACTTCAGAAGCCTTTACATTTGGCACGGTGACTTGATTTACTCGCACAGAATTCTTGACAACTTGAGGTTTGAAAGCAATTTCTCTGGACTGACACTACAGTCTTGATTAAAACTACTGGCAAATATAGTGCAGACAAAGTTTTTCGAGTCACACATGGCTGAGTGGTGAATACGAGGCATAAAGCATAGATTACACATTGACTCATTTGTGTTTACTGTTGATGCAGAACCAAATCTGTCCAGTAGATGTCAGACTTGTTAGCAGGAAGTCATTACTGACTCCAGGGCTGCTGTTTAAAGTGGTACACAAATAGAAAATCATGTGCTGTGCTGAGCTACTCAAGTGTTACTTATGTACTGCATCTTATTTATAGCTGTATCTCTGCCAGCATAATACTGTGCCTGTAAGATCTACTGTATTATTGGATAACAAGAGAAAATATTAAGAGAGTAAGAGGGAACGTGTAACATGTTTGTCTTTGTGATGCAAAGATCTCACAAAAATGATAACACTTGAGTTTACACTGTTCACGGTGATGCATTCTAGGTTTCATAGCCAATATAGGACTCGGGGTACTGTCTCCACAACGTGCCTGTTCCTTTACTTCACAACAATGTTTTGGCATTAGCATTACACACATTGGTGTGAACCAAGTTTTCTCAGTCACTCACAGTCACAGCCAGACGTATCCCTGCTCACTCACAAGTAAAAATATCTGTCTACCTGTATTATCCGATTCTTGGACAGGTAGCACCTAGAGATGATCCCTAAAAAGAACTCAACATCATTTATAAGGAACTGTTTTGCATGGCTTAAACAAAAAACAACAACAACAACAACAACACAATGCAAACAGGATTTGTGAGGTTTGCTAAGTGAACATGTCGAATGGACAAGAATGCCAACCATCAAAAAGTGAGTATGTAGCAACTACAGTTGTGCAGCCAAACTCAAATGAAGGAATATAATCTAAAGAACTTTGAGAGAGAGACTGCATATAAGGGACAGGAACCAATGGAAGAGTGACATTTTAAAATACATTCTATATGTTTTATTGTGTAACTCTACACTTGATCAAAATATTGAATTCAAATTTTAGCCTAAAGGTCTGTTTTTGTTTGTTTATTGGTCATCATTGACATGTTTTCAGTCTGATGATATCGGTCATTAAATAATTTAGCTTGTCTCACTGTGGCCCTGTGATGGACTGGCGACCTGTACACAGTGCACCCTACCATTTGCCCTATATCAGGTGGGCTTGGCACCAGTGCCCCCCAGCGATCCTCATGTGGAGGATAAAGCAGTAGAAGATGAATGAATGAATGAAAAAAAAAGATCATTTAGCTTGCAAGGGCATTAGATGAAAAACTGCATACACACTTACTCTCAGTAATCCTAGTTAATGGCAAACAGTAAAACAACAACACGCCTGTATCAAACATACACAACATATTAAACATTTATCCATGATTTAGCTACCAGGTTAGCTGCCTGCCTGCACCACTTAAATCAGAGCGACGGTATGACTCACATCGTAAGATATAGTCACGTCTACTACCTCCGCAATATACACTATATCACTTCATATAGGAATAAAGTGAGAGCCAGTCACACAGACACAACGTGTTAGTGTGGCACACCATTGGTATAAATGCTCTATTGTTTCTCTGCTCTATGACTAATAACCCCTCCCTCCCTCCCTGCCTCACCACCCACCCGCCCCAAACTCCCTCATTCCCTCTAATGAGCTGTGGTCTGTTATCAGTCATTACAGGAAGCCTGATTATCCAACTGGCATTCTGCACACGCTCACTGAGAACTTCCTGAAGGTGACCTTTTCATGTTGCCATAGAAACCACCTCTCTCCTCAGAGATGCTCTGCCCATATACAGAGAGAGAGAGAGAAAGAGAGAGAGAGAGAGAGACAGAAAGAGAGAGAGAGAGAGATAACTGAACATTTCCTTCCAAACAACAGTGCATTAGTATGCTGCAATGTGAAAGCGAACGCACACTCACAAATCACTGTGTGACGCGGAACTCCAGATTATTCTGTTAACAAATAATAAATAGACATGAATTTGCCTATTATTAAGCAGAAGGCATCTACACGCGTCCCTGTCTAACGGCACCTAGTTCATCTTAAAAAGGAACCAGGGCAGTAACAGAGCATCAGTTCTTCTGGTCTGAAGGCAGCTCTCACACGTCACTACTGTCTGAGGTCATTCGAACAGACACACAAACAGGAGCAATTACATAACTAGTGATTTCTTCTTAATAGGTGCATTTGTCCGTTAACAAACGACTCTGACTATAGGCCGTAAACACATTTTCTGCAGCACATGCACAGTATATGTTCAGGCACTTCTTTCCAGATTCCAGACGACACAGCAATGGATGCAATCCAGTATGTCTGACGCAGTTATCAGGTAACTGAAAGCCAGTGGGTTATTCTTGGTCTAAATTAAATCCATTAAAGATCCAATAGCACAAGAGGGCTTTAAGGGACAGACTAAAGACAGTAGAGGCTCTTGTCTTTAATAGGCTTATGCTGACTCACCGCTCGCACAAAACGAATTTAAATTTAACGACATTTAAATTTCACGTCCGTGACATCTTCCTATTCATACAGACAGTCAGGGATACACGGTCCTTAAAACATTCACCGGTGACCCAGTTTTGGGTGCAACATATCAGAACTGCATGTCTTTTCAACGCGGACATGCTACACCTTGTTAGGAAAAATAAAAGGCGGTTTTCAGTCACCCAAGCACAACACAGCTCAAACAAAACACCAAGCAACTAAAGCAAGGACCATTTTAACTTCAACAGCTTGAGCTATAGCGCATACAGTACATGTGTTAACCCAATTATAGTATTTACCAAATTCATTGAAACAGAAGTCATTTTATTCTTGGAAAGACTTCATTGAAATAATAAAATATTGCGTCTTTTGTTATTCATATTTTAAATGGTACAGGCCCATTGTAACCCAACTATAGTACGTGGTACACAAACTTCCTCTGGTGGAAATACTGTTCTACTGTATATACCAGGGTACCTGGATAGAAAATGAAACAAATAATAATAAATTAAATAATAATAAATAGAGTCTCCTTATCTCTCACTCCACCTTCCTGTATTGTCACAATACCAGTGTCTGAAGTATATGTGAGGCAGATGAGGATGATGAGAGCAGATTATTTTATTGGGAATAAAATATGCCTGACTTTGTTTGGCCTATTTACACCACTGAATTTTAACGTTGGTGATAATGACTTTTACTGTGAGAGCTATATATACTGACATTGTGATTATTAATAAATATACAATGGCAAGCTATTAGTAAGGGAGGTGATTGTCAATGTTTGCAAAAGTTGCAGAAACCTTTAAACCTCTTAAGTTTGCAAACACGTGTAAGTCCAGAGGCAGCGGTGGTGTTGTGTACAAAGCTCACTGAACCGTCAGCCAAAGCGAAAACAAACACAGCGCGCGCATCACACAGCCATAAAGACATAAATCGCTCCTCACCTTTGCTTTTGTGTCTTAAACTTGCATCTTTATCCAACTCCGCTAAATCCCCGATGATGTAACTCACTTCCGGGCTATTTCCGCGCGTTTTGAGTTCCAGGTTTCGAGGTTCAACACTTTCCATGGATTCAATTGGCTACAACGGTTTGTAGGAGGAGCCAATGTTCAAATTGACACACACCCACAGCCTTATTGGGGCAGACTTGCGCTCTCTGGGTGATTTCAGTTGTTTATATAATGAGTGACTTTGATTCAAAAGCCAGAGACAGTAAGAAGAAAATGGTACATTTGGTACAGTGTGTTTGTGTTTTTGTTGTTTTGTTTGTTTGCTTGATCATTATCATTATCATTATCATGGTCTGTATTATTAATAATAATTATATACGTCTATATATACACATATACAGTATATACATATAATTACGTCACGGTGTAGTGTGTTTCTTTGGCTGCTGAGGTGGTGTCTTACACTAATGTGCGTCACTGACGTCTAAAAATAGACTGCCTTGGAATGTGACTGGAATTCTCGAAAATGGCGCGTGCTTGTGTTTGCACTGTAGTGTGCCTACCTGTCGTGGATTTGGACTCAGATGACTCACGTGTCTTTCTTCCACTGGACCCTTGTTCACTGCAGCTCTTCATTTTCAGTAATGGCATCTGACATGTGATTACACTCTGACAAGAGCATGGGTTTATTTGGTGTGCGCAAATATTATGTTTGCGTAAAATATAGAATATAATGTTAATATGCATGACCTTTTTCTATCAATCTATCTATCTATCTGTCTGCCTGCCTATCTGTCTGTCTGTCTGCCTATCTGTCTGTCTGTCTGTCTATCCTTCCATCCTTCCATTCAGGCCTCTTCTTTCCATGAATGTTGACTGATCTGAACTGATGAATGAGTGTGTCCTGTCCAGATATATAATCCTCCCAGCCCTTCACGAGCGTGGTTATTTATATTCGCTAATGAAAGCATATCATATTGTAAAGGATGTGACGGCTGCGCAGTAGAGAGCGTGAACATCTGAATCATCGAAGAACAGAGGGAGAGAGAGAGAGAGAGAGAGGTGACTGTAGAGTGATGGGACCCGGCTGAAGGAACAGCAGCGAGTGATCACTCTCCGGGCTGGTAATGTCAGGTAAATGATGACCTTGATGATTTTTAATCATATTTCTGACGCGATGATTGCTGCTTTCGTAAATAACAAAAAAAAACCTGGGACATACTATCTCCTGCGAGTGTTCTTTCATCGGTGTCATCGCTGCACACGACGTCCGCTTGCTGGCACATCTGGAAGTCGCTTCCATGAGCAGAAGAGCGTCGAACAAAATGTTTCTTTTTACGTAGCGTTGTCACATTCTACCTTATACGATGTTTGTTTTTTTCATTTTCTAGTGAAAAAATGAAACTTAGTAGAAAAAAAATGCGTTTGATTGTAGATGTTTCTTCATTTCCAGGATATTTCCATGTAGTCAGGAACTCAGAAGACCTGATTTGATGCTTTATTTTGAACTCTACTGCTCTAGATTCGCCTGGAAACTATAATCTGTTTCGATTCGCGTCTCATGGGGGTTGGGGGGGGGAGGACAAATGGATGAGATCTGTTTTCAGACTGGCGTCACATGTTACGTCTGTGTGTTTTCCTGCTTGGCTCAGAGCTGGAAGGGAATAATGGCGTTCAGCACCATGGCCAGCTCCCGGTTCAGCTGTTGAGAGGGCACATTTACAGCTCTCTGTCGGTTATGACGTCTTTTGCTCATTTGCGTGTCTATTTTCTATACTTCAGTCACCTATTCTCATTTTATTCAGTTTGTTATAGGTCGAGACAAGGTCGAGGTCTGTGTAGTGCATTTGGTTCCACAGATTCTGTGTTATTTCATTTGTTTTATCCTGAAATGAGTCTCTGCGGGTTTCTTAAGGTCAAGGTCAGTCACATCAAGTCAAACCTGAGCTAAATGTCTTATGTTGGGAGTGAAGCGATGCAAATAAATGAGCAATTTTAAAGAAACAACAGCTTTAAGAACACTCTTTTCTACAGGGACCGATGCTAAGGGATTAAATGCTTGATCTTAATGCAACATTTCATTCTTCACACTCATATTATGTAAGCTGACTGTTAAAAAAACCCTCTAATTTTCTTTAGTGCAGTGTGTGAATCCATGTTTAGTAATTCACAATAGTGAGTCACTCTCCATCTGCTCATCTCATCATCTTTATGGAAATCCAGGGCAGCAAAGACAAAGGCTGCAGAGAACCATGGCAGCATACTGTATTAAAGACTGGCTGACCTTCAACATGTTTTTATACTTCACATTTATGCACAAAAACTAACTTCATGTCTGTGTTAATTGACATGTTCAGTCCAACATAGTGAGCAATTGTGGGTATTGTGTGTTGTAGACAGTGAAACTTTCTTGCAAAAAAACCTGATGTATATTCAAAAGATAAACAAGACTGTAACATTAGCTCTCAGTAATAAACAACAATAGACAAGACAGTGGTGATATTGTTTACAATTGTGTAACTGATTCCCTGATTTGTTAACCAAATTATTCCATACACAAGCCAAATAGTTTAACCACAGCTTCTTTATTGGACACCAGGCCACCCAGTAGAGTAGTTCTGGTTGATTTACATACAGCACCTACCCTGACAAACCACAAAACCAATTACCTGCATGGTTTTGTTTCAACAGTAGAGTTATTTCTGTTCATTTATCACCTGAGACAGGAGAGCACAGCATTGCTGCTGTGGAACCATAATATATTTTACCAGGCTACATGTCCAGGCTTTTATACTCGCGAGACATATTAACAGTGTGAAGACATATTGGCAACACTGGGATCAATGCTTTGTTTTGATCCCCAGTCCCCAGTTTTGTTGTGGTTCAACAAAAACTGCAGGCAAGATTTAGGGCTCGCTGCTATAAACTTGAAACACTTTTACCCAGTGTTTGTTCAGAGGCCCTGCGCTGTGGAATAGAGATGGATGCTGAGGGAATTACACATGTGTATTAAACAACATTTCCTAGAGCAATTGTTTGTTTCTATTGCAGATTGTTGGTCCATCCTATTTAATCAACTACTTTAATCAATCTAGAAATTCCAATCGTTGTTGACGTTGCTGTATTTGTTTGAAGCTCTCACGCCATCTGTTCCGTGTGCATCTTCTGCTAAAAAGGTTGTTTCTGTGGCGCATGGGAGCACTGTGCGTTGTGCCAACACAAAATCGAATCCAAAGTTGTCGACCAGTGTCATGTTTCAGGAGAATGCATCATTAATCTCGATGAACTGCTTCCATGGAGTGTTACATAACTCTCCAGCATAGTGTGTGTGTGTGTGTGTGTGTGTGTGTGTGAGAGTTTAGTGCCTTTATGTGTCAATGTTTGAATGAACAAAATGTGTGTGTGTGTGTTTATGCAGCATTCACAAACTGTGTGGGTGGTTTCCTCAAAGCAAGTGACTAATCGTGCATGTGTGTGTGTGTGTGTTTGTGTGTGTATGTGTGTGTGTGTCCTCAAGCAGGTACACAGATGTGAAGGATGACTTCTTGCTCAGAAATCTGTGGGTCGGAGTATGGTGAAGCTCAAGCCAGCGGGAACTATCAGCAGTATGGAGTCCGCTCCTACCTTCACCAGGTACACAACACATACACAGACACACAAAAAAAAACAAATTGAATAGAGTATCTCTCTAAAAAAGTACCCGGCATCATTCTCTGCTTCATTCCCTTATATTTGCCCTCTCATCGTATAATCACTCAAATGATTTTGTTTTCTTTTTTTTTAAACTTGGGGTCTTAGTGTTTGTTTGTCTCTAATAGGTTTTCATTTTCTGTATTTGAAAAATCTCGCCCATGCAGTTTTACGAGGAGTGCACAGCGTCAATCTGGGAGCGCGATGAAGATTTTCAGATTCAGAGATCGCCGAGCAGGTGGAGCTCTTTACTCTGGAAGGTGAGGATGACCTTCCTGTGGCTGAGACCACACCATAGGTCACACTGTAAATGCAAGAGACTGCCAGCAGTGATGTGTTATCAGACCAAGATTCGACCCTCGTGCTATACGGAGCAAAGAAAACAATCTCTTTTAATCTCTTTTTTTTTCCCCCCCCTGCAGGTCTGTCTTGCGTTCGGAACACTGATCTTGTTGTCGGGCCTCGTTGTTGTTTTGGTAGGTTACAGCACTCCGACCAGGATTGAGGCATTTGGCGAGGATGATCTTCTTTTTGTTGACAGGTACGAAAACAACACAGTCATGTGTATGATGTCTTTATAGTTAGATTTAAGAACAGCTGTTTGTGGGTTTATTTCATGCCACGACACTTTTCTTAATGAAGAATATTGTGTTCACTGAGACACGGTAAAAAGAATTAAATAATAATAATTAACCACAACTCAAAAAACCCCATAAAAACTAGCCCCTTTGTAGGTCCGTAGTGTGTTTTTTTTTGCACAAAAAAGATGGTATACTTCTAATTAACGTTCTCAACTAACTGTATTTATTAATTAATGAATGTATTTATTTCTTTAACAGCCATGCTGTAAGTTTCAACCGTGCCCTGGATGTCTGTAAGCTGACTGGTGCTGTGTTGTTCTGTGTGGGAGGCACCTCCATGGCTGTGGGCCTCCTGCTGTCTGCCTTTGCCAAGAGCTACTCCAAAGAAGAGCTGTATCTGCAACAGAAGTTTAAGGAAAGGTTGGCAGATCTGCACGCAACAGTCGGTAAGAGTCTCTGTTTTCTGGTAACACAGGACGGACTAAATGGTCAAAACATATTTCTAAAGAGTTCATTTTAAAAGAGACACTGTTTTTGTATGGATATTCTACAAAGCGAACATTGCTTTTGTCGCAGGTTCTCCCATAATGAGAGCACCCACTCCTGGCGAGGGTAAGGTGCCAGTCACACTTTCCAAAGTCCAGAACATCCAGCCAGCGAATACAAAGTCGGAAACCTGACAGAAGCCTAAATAAAGGCATCACATCAAGAAGTGTGTTTGAGTATTGATTGAAGTGCAGACTGTGTGCGAGTGTGTGTGTGTACTCCTTTGAAAGGTCAGCTAACGTGTCACTTCAAGCTGTTGAGCTTCAAATTTTGGTTCTTCATCATTGTTGTGTTTGACATTAAAGTTTGGTTTTGATGTTATACAGGTGCAGAGTTAATTTAGATGAACAAAGTCTATCAGCTTTTATTTTTGAAACATCAGTTGTAGGAAATATGTAGTTGTCTAATTATAGTTTCCTTTTTTAAAAAAAAACTGCTGGAGAGCAGTTGCTGTGTTGTTGGAAGTTATTGGTGATTGGGCCATATTCACAGAAAGGATTAAAAGACGCACTATAGACACAACAGCTATTATTTCAACCCAGTGTCTGATGGAGCATCAGAGGATGAGAGTTATCACAGAGAGAATACTTTTTTAGTAGCGTGCACGTGCATTTTGATTTACTGTTACACCACTGCAACGACAGGCCAAGTGGAGTCTTCTACGAGAAGTCACAAGAACGTATTACAAACAGATCAGAACAGCCCTTGTGGGTAAATGTTACACTGGCATTTCCTTCTGTCTTGTTAAGCATCGGATATTGTCTTCTTCACTAAATCCTCTGGCAGGATCAATAGACGAGAGCAGACAGCCACTTAATCAAACGGCATATTTTTTTCATAAACAAGGTAAATAAAGAATTCATCATGCCTTCTATTACTGATAAAAAAAAAAAAAAACGTTAAAGTTAATGTTAAAATAAAGATGCTGCAAGGGTGTGTGATGGCAAACGACGCGACAGATGTGTTATATAACAGGGACGTGGAGAACACGGCCGCAGTTTGGAGTCTGTGATGTGATCATACAAATACGCCGCATCAAAGATTTGCATACTCATTTGGCAACTATCTAAAAACTCGCTGACTTGACTCGAGCGTGCGTACTGCAACTTCTATAACGTACAAGCACAATAAGCCGTTAACATGTCACCTTTTGCTGCTCTTAAAATTGTTTTAGCCGAGTCTCAATTCAGGGGGCATCGCCTACAGAGGGTGCATTCAGAGCTTGTCTGTGTCGAGCTTTGTCCCATTTCTAACACTGCTTTAAATGCAGCTAACAAATGGGACCTTTCATCCCGAACCAACGAAGGATCAAACAGGTGGATCCTCCCTTGTCAGGCTGATCCCAGAATTCAATGTGCACTGGAGACTAAGGATTTAGAACAATATAATGACGGCTAACGACGATAAAAAACATTCGAAGATGTTAAAAATATAAATAGCCTTCCACTGTGTTTGAAAAAAAACAGACAACTAGACGTTCACATCTTGAAATCTCAAGATGGCCATGTAGATCACCATGTCAAACTGTAGCTCTGTTGCTAGGTGACAGTGGCAAATGCAATAGTGAAGTGCATCTATGGACCAGACCATTTAATTTGGGTTCAGCCTCCACAGTCTGTTCAGCCTTTTTGACACGAGACTTTTGTCTGTATGGTTCATGTTTTTTGTCATTTTGTTAATCTTTTGTTAAAGCAGATCACACAGAGAAACAGAGCAATGTTAGGGTGGTAGTAAAGTGTGCAAGTGCCATCAAATGTGCAAAATGATGTGTTCTCTTCAAATCCATGTGGCAACAACACCGCATTACTGGTCTGTAGAGAAATCAATGAGTGGCTGTGCCGGGTACGCCTGTGTAACTTGACCTTTTAATATCATTCTCCGAGCCTTCTGTCTCATCCGTGTTGTTTTCCTCCGCCGTGCAGTGTCATTTCGACACTTCAACACGCACACTTCAGGCTCACACTCAGAGCATAACGGGCAACCTAACGATAATCAAGAGACGTCACCGCAGCAGAACTACGGCACGAGAAGACAGAGCAAGCTGATATAAGCAGACATTCCAGTGTGCTCAGTGTTTAGTAAGTGGTGAATAAATGTGCTGATTTATTGTTACATCATGCTGTGAATTCTGTTTTTATTTTTGACCAAATGTTGGGTTCCTCATGACTGCCTCGAACTCCACGATTGTTTTCCTAATTTGTCTGTGAACGCTGCTCTAATTTCCTCCGACTCTGTCATCAATTATGTCGTGATGTAACAGCAGATTCTCCCGGTGATTACAAACAAATAGAGGTTGGAGTGGTTTACAGACAGGTGACTGCTGCCAAAATAGCTTCAGTGAGCCTTGACCCTGACTCTGCAAGCCACCGGTCATCAATCCCAACATGGCCTAATCCTAGATGTACATTGGTGACTGAAACAGCCAAAGCATGCGAGTCATATCATTTCCATGCCTTTCTTCAAACAACTTAGTCGCACCGCATGGATTAGTCATAGGATCAGACTTTTCATCAAGGAATAAAGCTGCTCACATATTTGTATTTGCCTCTTTTCTGGCAATGTGAACAAAACTAAAACAGTTCCAATAGATTTGCTCACTGATGAAGCCTCATTGTGAGCTTCTCTTTGTCCATTTACAAATGTGTCGTCAAAACACAAATTGGGTCCCATTTTTATCGACACCTGACCGACTTCTAAGTCATTTTAGCCACTCCCGAAACACCGGGCCTCTTTTCAAGTCATTGATTCGTGACAACCTCGATATACTTAGTTCAGAATCAATAGGGACCTGTTTTGTACTGTAAATGCCACAGAGCATCGGTGGATTGTAACACGCAGAGGTGGTCCTGTGCGGAGGCATCTGCTACCATGATATTTTGCCAACAGTCACCCGTCTGTACAAAAGTGTCTATACAGTTGTCTATTTTTAAAAGAACACAATAAAATTGATATATATCGAGAGTTTAAAAAAAAAAAAAAACGTGTGGAAAATTCTGTGTATCCTTATATCAAGACGTACTCGGTCATATAAAGTATTATTCATTATTTAAAACATGCCCAGACACACAGACATAGACATGTAGGACAGGGACCAGTGGAGGAAATGATATAGAATTCATAATAAATCCAGAAATAGAAGGGGTCATCGCCTCAACCAGTCAGGCTTTATGACTCACACACACACAGCAGCCCCCACGTCTCCTGTCGTCCTCTGTCATTTGCTCTTCCTCACTCTCTCCCTCACACACGCTCTCCGTCTCCTGTGTGATGGTGACTCACCATCACACAGACGACGCGTGGATCCCAAATCTCAATGAGGCCGTCACAGACAGGGACATAAATCACAGTTTACACAACAAAGGAGTTCCTAATATGAAAACATAGACGCGCAAAAACCAAACACATGAATGAGAGCCACACTCCATTCTAAATGTCGTGTGTGTTTCACCATTATTTTTGTTTCGTGGTCTCAGCTGTTGAAGACTCAACTCTGTTACTTCCTCACCTTTGCATCAAAGCTTCTTCTTATATTACGACTGCGGGTCTAAAAGCCTGAACGTACCATTACGCTACCAACTCAAAGCTCTTAAACACAGCTCCAAACACTAAAAGCTTTTTTCCCACAATTGGTGTTTGCTCACAGATCTTTGACCACGAGCCTCTTGCACGGGGGTCAAAAAATGCTGACGAGTTCAGCTTTGTAAGGAAGTGATGTTGCATTCAGGGTCTTCCAAACTTACTAAGACGCAACTGAAAAAGAACTTAGGGCGGACTGATGCAGAAGAGATGAGGGAGAGATGTGTCTGAGCACAAACATGTGATGCACCGCTCCTGTTAGACGTGCCGGGCATGTAAAGATCGACCAATCATTAGTTTTCTTATTTATTTCTTCATTTGGTAGAAGAAGAAAAAAAAACAAATAAACACATCTCCATGAGATACAATGACTAAATAAATTAAACAAAATTACAATATGGGATGGCTTCACAAAAAAATGTCCTTACCATATCATTAAATGTGGCATTCAGACACAGTCACAGTTACACGTGGAGCGTTTTCAACAAAAATAGCATTTTTTTTTTTATCACTATCAAGCACTACTGGATTCATACTTATAATGTATATATATATATATATATATATATATATATATATATATATATATATTCATATATATATATATATATATATACATATATATATATATACATATATATATATAATATATATACACTTTGTGTACATTTAATTTTCTCTGCATCACCCCACTAGAGTCTTATATATGGAATTAAAATTTAACATCATGTCCTAATGTAAAATAAAAATAAGCATCACTTTTGTGTCTGTTAGGTGTGGATAATATTTTAAAGAATAGCTTCTGAAATAAAGTTCTTATAGTTTTATTTGTATATCATTTGTTTTCTTATCAGGACAAACTTCCAAAGGCCATATAGTGAATATCTCTGACTACCTGCTTTCATTTCAAATCATAATGTAAAACTTTCTAAAAATGCTGCTCATCCAATCACATCCCCCCCCCTATCTAATCTTTCCTTTTCCTGCCATCTCCATTCCCTTCACCACCTTTTTCTCCATTTGTTGCTGTATCTTTGAGTTCTGTTGATTTTTTCCCCTCCATGTCAGGCTCTGCTTCACTTTCCTCCTCATCATCTTCTCCACCAACCTCTCCATTCTCCTTCCGCTCCCCTTCCCCTGACTCTTTGGTCGCTCCCTCCTTTGTGTTCCTGCCGTCTTTCTCCTGGTTACTGTTGCTACTGTTACTTCTGTCATTATCGTTGTCTTTTGTCTCGTTATCTGGCTGAGTCTTGCCTGGGTCATTGCCGTTTTCTCTCTTGGTCTGTTCCTCCCCTGTGTCTACATCATTATTTTGGTCCTTACGACTTTTCTCCCCCTTTTCACCGTCTTTATCTCGCTTCTCTCCGTCTGAGTTTGTCAGCTGCTCGTCCTTTTCACCCTCAGAAGATGTATGGCTTCCATCCTCTTTCTCTATACTGTCCTGGCTCTTATCATTGGTGCTACTGCTGGACCCTTGCTCCTCACTCTTAACCCCTTCCTTATTCTCATCCGTGACCTCCTTTACTTCTTTTATCTCCTCATCTTTCTCCTCTGGTCCTGCCGTTCCTTCACCCTCTTTATCTTTATTTGCCTCTTCCATCTTCTCCATTACTTCTTCCTCTTTCTCATTGCTTTGCTCTTTATTTTCCTTATTCTCTGTGACTTCACTCTCTTTTTCCTCATTTGCTGATTCACTTTCCTTTTTCTCTTCCCCATCCTCTTTGTCACCGTTTGTCTCCTGGTTTTCCTCCTCTTCGTCTCCGTTGGTGTTTTCTGCAGCAGTTTCCTCCTGCTCCCCTGCTTGCTCGTCTTTCTCGTCTTCAGTTTTTACGCCTTCCTCTGCAGGTTCCTGTCATAGAAAAGCCCCACAGAGGCAATTTATTGCAAAAAAAATCAAGTTGGCTGCACTAGAGAGTGTTGAACTATTTCAAATCAAGTGGAGAATTATTGGAAACACCGTGAGCAACAGGTTGGAAAGGAGTGCACTTTAAGAGCGTCTTAATGTTCCATAACGGGTGTTAAAGAACAATTATAACACCACTATGTAACTAATGATCACACATAATGTGTATCTGCTGACAGTGGATCTTAATGAAGAGGACAACACTGGGTCCTGCGATAACCTACGATGTACACTGTTGTCTGTTTATTGCAAGTTTACAGCTTACTTACAGCTGACTGGTCTTGAGGGGTTTTGTCATCCGTGTTTCCGTCATCGCCCTTTAAATCCTGGTCGTCTGAGAACAGGGAGTAAAGATAAGAGTCATTGAGCATAAGAAATAACTGAAGTGACGGTTATAACGAAAATGAAAAACTCCCAGAAAGACAATAACTCTAAGCGTTTGCGTGTAATTTAATATAACATGTGCTTCATCCTGCTGTGTGATATCATGTCTCAATGAGTGATAGTGTCATCCTGGTGGAAATGTGAGACATTTATGGTATCACACATGCCTGGTGTGGCCAAATTCAGTTTGACCAATCAATTACTTGATTGACTAAAAATATCTTTAAAAGATAAGATACTTAAAACCTATCTTTTTACTCTAGCCTTCAACTATTTCATTTTTATTCCACCCTGTGCTGTGTTTTATTTGCATTTTTAGTTTAGTTTAGTTTTGACTCGAGCCTTTTTCCTATTTTAGTCCATCCTGAAAAACAGGGTTTTTCCTTTTTTGACTTCAGACATTCCCTTTTCATTCCACCCTGTGCTGTGTTTTATTGTTGTATTTGCATCTCTTTTCTTTTTAAATGTTATTTTAATTTCATTGGGAAGCACTTGGAGCTGCAGTCCTTGTACGAAAGGGTCTATACAAGTAAAGTTTATCATTTTTATATTATCAATCAACAAATCTCCCTCCCAGTATATAAATATGCCATCAGTGAAAGTAATCCATTAAGGCCAGAATTGATCACACGTGAAAAAAGAGGCCAAATCAAATGTACTGGTAGAGATCTAATGAGACTGCAGCAAAGAAATGGCTAATATTCAGATCTACTGGGCACATTTCAGTTTTAAAGAGACTCTGAAAGGCTAAATGAAGCAGAATAAGAGGTAATTCTGCAAACTGCGGCGCTGAGTATAAGAAAATGTGAAAACACCACAAATTGGCAATGTGCCTATTATTTCTGATTCATTTAATGTTGCTCTTCTTGTGTAGTGGCTTTATTTCATGTGCTGACTGGTGCTCATCATCCTAAAAACCTGAATTCCTCAATCACAGCACATTACATCATTTCAGAAATCCGTAAAATATCCTCCTATAAATAAGGGAGTTTTTATTCACCACCCAGTAAGTGGGTGGTTGTTGAGATTATACAGCTTTCATTCAGCAGCTGTGTTTTTTTTTTTTGTGGCTTGGGCAAGTGCAGCACAAGAGTGACACCTGGTGGTGAAGGGAAAAAGCACTCATCAAGTCTTCAGGCCAAGTAAACAACGTCACCAGACAAAGAAAGTGTCTGGTGTAAATCGTAAGGTAAATGTTGCTCTTACTGACTCTTAATGAGTCAAAAACAATTTAAATAACAATAAAAATGAAGAGAGAAATAAGTCATCATGTTTTGCTGTTCATTTTGTTTCCTTTGGTTGAGCCTTTTTCAGTTTCTCTCCCGCCTGAGACAACATTTAGGTATGTTTGGTTTGATTCTTAGTCCTTTCACTCATGCACTCACTTACATCCCTTACTACAAATAGGTTATTTTCTTTCATTTATTCATTTTTCTTAACAAAAACGTGGCTTAAGACAGACAAAATAAGTGACTTAAAACTTGTGTCTCAGGGAGACAGAAATATGACCAGCCTTTATAATAGCCCAGGCGATTACTTTCAGCTAGGGATAATATTTTCCAGTGCCCTCCTGTCGTAATTAAGTGTCTCAAGAACTGCAAAGTGATACTGTGGATTCTGGTGTTGGAGAATGGAGACATCGCATCACACCACAACTCGAAAACCAGCCACGTGCACATTCCCATTGAAGCAATCAGCTCAAGGCAGGTTTGTTGGAGTGCAAAATGAACAAGGGGATTTTCAGTTTTCATGTGAGCATCTGCACCACATGCCTTAGAATAATTAACCCTAAATATCATAAGAGGAATACAACTACATGCTCTGATAAACAACATAATTACACACTTGTTTTGAAACCCTGGACGAGACTGAAATTTCCAATCACAAGTGAGCGGCATAAGGAAAAAAAAAAAACAGGGACAGTGTAATTAATGTCTTTAATATTAGTTTCTCTTTATACACACTAGTTAAAGAAGAAAAATGACTCAGGTAGAGATTAGAAGAGTTTATGGAGACATTTAATGCATTTCAAATGCAAAACTGATTGAAGTTTAGCTATGGTGGGAGATGAAACGTTATGGTAATAATAACGGACCTCTTAAAGAATATTTTATGGAAATCGCCTGCATTCATTAACGGCGATGGCTGAGCGACTGAGTGTAAGCAGTGGCAGTGGATGAGCTGCTACAACTCTAAACATCTTAACGTGATTTGAGGACGAGGCGCAGGCTCGTGCAAATGCTAAATCAAATTAAACACAACATTTAGAACATCCCCTTACTCTTCATTAAATATAGTGGATTAAGGTTGTAGCTTTGCAGTCGGTTGGGCAGTTTGTGTTTGAAATGTGTCCAGACATTACACACAAACACAGGCGTACATGCACACGCACACACACACACACACACACACAGATTTTATTCCTTCTTTCACATAAGCTCACAAACAGCGGCACACATACCCACATTTTAGAGGCAACGCTACGTCTCATCCATCAGTGAGAGGTAAAATAAGGATGCAACTGTAAGCAGGTGTAATTAGTCACATAAATGGCTCTCACTGCCACTCTTATGAAAGGTAACGTTATAAATGACTGGTGTGTCACAGAAATGTAATAAAACACCACTGAAGATTAAGTGATCGCAGGTAGTACATTACAACAACCTCCCACTCCTCCAAAAACACAACAAACAGAATATTGCTCTTTACACACACACACGCACACACACTGGTTTCCATGACTTCAGAGGACATTGCATTGACTTACATTCATTTCCTGGAGACTAACTCTAACCCAAACCCTAACTACTGACCTAATGGTAACCCTGACCCTAACCTTGACCTAACGCTGACCTCAGCCTAACTTTAAAACATGTATTCACCTCACAGTGTAGCAATTTATGTTATGGGGACTTGATTAAGGATGACAAGTCCCCATGATGTGACTGCGTAAACAGATTTACAGTCGCATTATGGACACACACAAAGCCTCTGTGTAGGATATTTGGTCATTTTAAGGTCTTTTTATGGTTTGACAGCACAAATATAGGTCTTTTGCAATCTGTATCTTTTCTTTTTTAACTTTTGTTAAAGTTGTAACACCGATGTTGATTATCAAAGTGAGTTGGCTGACGCTTCGCGTGCAGGAACAAAGTCAATCACCCATGTTGTTTACTCGATATACTAATATATCTTTCTGCAAAAGAATATTATGCAAACAACTATGTTTGGTTCTGAGTTGGGCAGCTGTGCGTGAGAAAGAAATGTGAGGTCTGATGTCATGTTGAAAAGACTCTCTGTGCCTCCAGGAAGCATTTAATGTGAAAAAGCCATACAGCGCAATCACGTTCTTAACTCAACAGGAAATCTGTAGCACAGAAGTTCAAGATTATATTTTTTTATTTTTTTTCATGGCAATTGAGCAGGAGCAATTTGAGCCATGCAGAGTGTCACTGGAGATGTATGGCACTTTTAATAGCAGTGAAGTCACTGAGCTGGAGAAACCTGTTTTTTATCCCGACATATCTGTGTGTGTGTGTCTTGTATTTGTTGCCTTTTTAGGACCTTTTCTGTCTTGTCAGGACCAAGAGTTCTCATGGAGATCTAAACCTGGTCCCTAATGCAAAAAAAACAACAACCTAATTTATGAGGAACTGGTTAAGTTTAGTCCTTAGATTGTTAGGTTAAGGTTGGAGCTAGGAATTAACTGGTTAGTCAGGTTAAGGACAATGTTTTTTTTTTTAAGGCTGTCCAAATTAATGGATGTCAATTCAATGAAGAATAACTACACAAAGCTGTGTGTGTGTGTGTGTGTGTGTGTGTGTGTGTGTGTTCCAGGTATTACTGTGGGGACCTAACAATGTTAATAATGTAAATAATTATGTTTTAAGGTGAAGACATGTTGAATGGTTAGGATGAGGTTGGGGTTAAGTTAAGGTTAGGTTCAGGGTTATTAGTAGTAGTTCAGGTTGGAGTAAGTATCCAGGAAATGAATGAATGAATGAATGAATTCATTAATGTCCTGTCATGGAAAACAGACAAACAGTGTGTATGTTGGAGAGACTATGGAAGTTACCACATTAGTGAGGAGATTATCGTACTAGAATTGTACAAGAATTGCATCTGTAGGCATTTGCGTCTATTGATCACTGAACACGGTGGGTTAATCACAGCAGGTTGTTTGGCCATTGTATTTTCCTGAAACCACAACAACGCTGAAGAAAATCAAGCCTCTATTATCAAAGCCGGCACTACACAAAGACATCCCTTTTGTAGTCAGTGTCTATCATGAGACACTCAGGCATTCAAACCGTCTGCCTTACAAGCGCTGGAAAGTCAAGTTCCTGGAAATGCTTTGGATGTCATGGTCAGCGTGTTGTTGTTGTTTTTTTGTTTTTTTCTGCACAAGAGCAGAATCTTAATTCTCTCGGAAGCAGAGATGATGCAGTCCTGCGCCAACACAAATCACCGCTTTAATAAACAGAGTATTTATGCCGATGGAGCAAAGCGCAAGTGACACGGCCACCGCGAGGCAAATTGACTTCCAGTGGAATAGTGCTGTAGTGTTAAATAAACACTAAATCCTTGACACACTACTTAATGTATCTAAATCACTCTACACAACACTCACTGCATATCACCATAAAGTGTGGTATATTGCTTAGGTATAAAGACTCTGATTTAGCCCAGTCAGCACATGCCTGAGTTATGGTAGAGTGTAAAACAACATGGGCAGTAATTCTGAATGGTAATTATGAAATGTTGCCACTCAGCAATCATGCTTCAGTCTCTGACCAGGGTCCTGTTAAAACATTTAATGACTGTATGGTCAGCTACCATGAGAGGCACATGTGGCATTTAGTTTATTAAGTTTATGGCAATGTTGCACAGAGCAGCCAGTCGGGCTGGTTAAAATCTGATGACTGGGCAGTTTGGCTGTTCATCTGTTCCCGCCTCGCTCTCATACGCATACACACAGTCTACGCTCGTGTAATCCAGGTTTATACATGAGGGTATATAAAAAGAATCCGACCCATCTGTAAGAGTGAATAAACATGTGCTCACTTGTTACGAACATACCGTAACATCACAAGCATTTTTTTTGTTTTCTGAAGGCACTGCAAAGCAGATCCATTTGTCTTGAAATCTATGCAGGCATCTGCTTTAAATTCATTCAATTCTAGTGTTTTTCAAATCAAGGTTTGTTTTAATAATGTATCTGCACAAAGGTAGCTCACATAAAGTGAACAGCTACTTTATAAAATGCCCGTTATGTGCAGTCATGTGCCAAAGCGGGAAAGTTCTACCGAATAATGTTACAGTCAGACAGGATGCTCATTATTATTAAAGGTCAAGGATTAAGTTTTAATGTGTTAACAACACAAAGACGTTGTTCTTTATCACTTGTATCACCAATACATGAAGGCATTTACTCTTGCCATGTCACATGTTTTGGTGTCTTATAGGCTGATGTAAACCCTGCAGCTGCCTACGCTCCCATCACTCTCTCAACCGCACGTCTGACAAGCTCAACCTCAACAAAAAAAAAAAAACTGTGCAAAGTAGACGAGATGAGAAGTGACAGACGTTGAGGAATTTCGTCACTGACGGTGTCGCACTTAACCTGAACATTATATTTTATATGACATGGCGTGATTTGCGGCGCGTCACAGCTGAAACGCTCGTTAACAGATTAACGTGACAGATTAGCACAGCCGCCCTGCTCTTTAATCCGGTAATCCTGCATCAAAGGGTCATGGAGAACCTGTCGTGGTGAAAATGGGAAGATGAAAGGAGAGGAAGAGTGAAAGAAGGAGAGCGAAAGAAGGTCACGTTGCTTGAAATGTGGCACACAAATACACACACACACACACACACACACAGGCACAGACCATCAGTGCCCACAAAGCACACTTTCTAAGAACTTCCTTTTAAATATGCTATAACTCATCCTTTGCTGCTTAGGCTCTTTTTTTTTGACAGAGTCACACAGTTTAAGACACACAGTCCCTTTGTGTGACTGTCTCCTGTCTCCCATGGCTGTTTGAACCCAGTTTCATGGTGACAGGCATTATAGAAACATATGCTAACAAGGCTAATTCCCCAAAGCAGTATCAAAACTTATGACAGCAGAGGCAGAAGGTTGATCTGCCTCTGCACGTGTAAAAACGCACACACACACGAGTGAGAGAAACACACTACACACAATGTTTCATTTAAACATATAATATCACTATAAGTGATTCCATTTAAAAAAAAATCTCAAGAATCAGAAACCACTTGGGGCCACACGGTGGTGTAGTGGTTAGCACTCTCGCCTTGCAGTGAGAAGACCCGGGTTCGAGCCCCGGTTGGAACAAGGGCCTTTCTGCATGGAGTTTGCATGTTCTCCCCGTGTGTGCGTGGGTTCTCTCCGGGTTCTCCGGCTTCCTCCCACAGTCCAAAAACATGCAATGTGGGGATTAGGTAAATTGGACACTCTAAATTGACCATAGGAGCGAGTGTGACAGTGAATGGTTGTTTGTCTCTATCTGTGTGTGGCCCTGCGATGGACTGGCGAACTATCCAGGGTGTACCCCGCCTATCGCCCGATGTAGCTGAGATTGGCACAGCACCCCCCGCGACCCTCTGGTGGAGGATAAAGCGGTTAGATGATGACTGACTGACAGAAACCACTTCCTGAAGTCTCCAGAGTTGTGATTTGGCCGGCAACATGTTGAGGTTTTTCGACCGGGAAATTCACCTGCAACCAGATGCTCATTGGACTATACCACCTATCAATCACACAGGTGTCCACTCACATGTGCTATGCTCTATCGTCTATTTGCCACTAAATGGGAACTGACATCACGTCTGATTGATTGAAGACCAGAACCTCGTGACTGATGCCGTTTACTCCTCAGGACAATGTTTAACTGAAGTTGTAAATCAAGTGAGAAATAGGCTCATTTCCCATAGACATTTAGTTGGACTTCTTTTTGCTATTCAATATGCTTCCGCGTGGTTGTCCTTGGGTCAGTTCAGGGGCGGGCGGAGGCGGGAATCTTTTTTTGTTGAGCAGTAGAATTCAGAACTGAAAGTTTTTGAAAACATGTTTCTGTGGCCTCCAAAAAAAAACCTTGATTCCAAATCAAACTCTTTATGACAACAACAAAAAAAAGCATAATGTGGATCCATGATTTGAAGTGAAGTAAATGCTAAACCTTACTCAGTTTTATAGACCATGTTGTGTCACTGGGTTTCAGCCTGATGGCTTTGTAAGGAGTGCATAAACACATAAACAACTGTGTCTTTAAAAGCAGCTCCTTTATGCCATACTTTGTCAATACCGTAGCTAATGGTGGAATTCTTATCTCATCTTATACGACAAGAAAACTTGCTTATTTTGAGGAAAGGACACACAAAGCCTGTGATGTTGTGCGTCTACATTAATGCAAGCACAGACAAATACAAGACATGTAAGGGCCAAGATAATCAGCAGTCACCTCTCTGTCAGCAGACCCCCAACCCCCTCTTATTACCTTCTCGCTCTCTGGGCTCTTATCCATACCTTTCTGTCTGTCTGTCCGTCCTTCTTGATGTATGAGGCACTTTTGTTGATTTTCAGAGCAGCAATTTGGTCCCAGCAAGGGGCAGAGGCAAGTAAAATTCTGCTTTGATTACTCTAAATGGCGAGATTATCCAAATGAAAGGCAATTATCCAAACCCCATCCATCTCTCCCTCTACAGTAAAGCTCGGTGCCTGTTCTTTATACCCAACATCCGCGATTCACCAAGTCAAGCTTATTCATTATAGTCACCTTTTGATTCCACCTGTGCTCCCTTTTTTTTCTATCCTCATCCTTTTGCCGCTCCTTCATCATGTTCTTCTCCCTTCATCGCCTCAACCTTTCATTCCCTCTTCTTTAACCTTCTCTTTTATCATTACTTCTCTTTGCTTTATCTCTGCCCAAACCCTCATCTGTCATTTCTTCCTTTCCCTGTCTTTCCCTCTTCTCTTCTCCCATTCCCGTTGCTTAAGGGCGGCATTAAAGTAAACTGAAACAGAAAGGCCCCGGTGGAAAAAGAGCACTATAATAAACATCTTCTTTATATTTTGAGGTAAGCAACACAAACTGAACATTGATTGATTTTTTCTTTTTTTTTCTTTAAAGGAAAACACAACATTGGTAAGAGTCAAGAGACAACCAATGTTTTAAGGTAAGGTCAGGCCAAATGTATTTATTGTAGTAAGTTCAAATGAATTCCATGCCCTTTGCTGCATGACCTGTCACACTGCTTAGCCCCATCTTTGCTGTCAGTAACCACTGTGTTGACTCTAATGAAGTGGAAGAGTCGGAGACTTTACAATACACCGGGCAGAAAGTGCTGTAGTCATCCCAGCAGCTGATAGACAGTGAATAATGGGGATTGGCATGGCGACACACACGCGCAGACACGCACCACAAAAATCTAACCTCCCTGTCACAACAGAGTCAGCACAGAACAGAGGGTGAAAATCTCAAGTTCCATTCGTCTGTCTCATTTGTTTTTCTCGTTCTCTCTCCTTCTCTCACCCTCTCATATCTCTTTAAACATCTTTTTTTTTTACCCTTCCTCCTCCCCCATCTTTTTCTCTCTCTCTCTTACAAATACATTTACAAAAGCACGACGCCTTTTGAATAATCTTTGTTTTCATTTCAATTTCCCAGCAGAGACGTATGGGTTTCATATCGTGTGTTTTTCCACAGACTCTGCCAGTCGGCCAACTTTTCTGGCCGCGTTCCTTTTGGCAGCAGAACGAGGCGTGTTTACCTCACACCCAGACAGGGCAGGATTTCCCCAAGGAGACAATAACACCACAAACCCTGTTGCACTGCTGCAAATCGCTAAACAGAGGCGACACGAACGCTGACTTCTCACTGAGGAGCTAAACTGGACAAACGAGACACACTGTACTACCTGTTCCCTGACAGTGGGTATATAATGAATTTATTTGTGGTGAGACAATCAAAACGCTGTTTGCTAAAGTGTACAAAATATTCCTGTCTTCCAGTTACAGTCTGTTCAGTACCATGGACAGAGACAGACCGGCTCCATCATGTTCAGCATGCCTCGAGTACAACAAACGTCCAGAATACCCTTGTTAACGTGACAGCATTCATACAAAAATACTTTATAGGACACACGGTGGAGGGTGCATGAGAATGTGATATGCTCTCTAAGCCTTTCAAACAATTGTGTCTAAAGCCCGATCTTGTTTCCCATGCTGTTAATTTAATCTTTGGTCAATGTCACCCAAGGGGACCAATAATGCAGCGTTTCTCTGTGCCCATAATATGATATGCCAGAGTCTAATGCACATGCGATTGTGAGGGTGACATTACGGATTTCAAATGCTGATTTTAAAATGCAAGGCAAATAATACAATTCTTCTCTTTTTGACGCAAAATGCCAGCTCGTCTGAGCCACAGACACAATTCTCCACGCTCCTTTAGGCTTCTGTCAAACTCTGCTGCCAGAGGAGGAAACAGGCGACATCTATCATGAGCCACACAATGACGTAACGTGGCTTAAACGGCAGCAGCAGCATGAGTGACTATAAGGTCAGCGGGAGTCTGCAAAAGATCTACAATCCGTTCTCCTTTGTAAGACTTTGAAAATTCTTTCTCTCTCATTTCCATGACAATAGGAGACGACACATGTGCCGTTCATGTAAAATATGTGCCAGGCCCAAGAGCAACAAAATACCACAAACATGGGAGGAGTGCTCGTCAAAAATAAGCACAGAAGTTTAAAGCGGTTTAAAGTTTTCTGCAGGATGCAACAACAACATGAGCAAAAGCCCAGAGGATGACGTAATGCATTTCTTGTAATAGTGGGTAATGTCATCATCCTAGACCTACTTTCAATAAGTCTTGCTATAACGTGGGTAGAGCAACAGTGCCACTGTGTGGGCATTTAAGAGTGCACTTGGTTACATAAATGTTCATAGACCGTGCATTATGTCATACCCATGCATTGTGTGTCGCTGTTATTTTTTTTTAAAATAATATTGTAGCTAATATAGTCCTGTTTGTGAGGAATTATTTATGAGCGAAGACCGTTCAGACATGCAGAGACATGTTCTAAGACCAGGTAGCAATTAATACAGCATATGTCATTGTCATTATATCGTCATGTATTATAGGAAATATCTTTTTTTTTTTTTTTTTTAAGTCATGCGCTCATCTTCTGGATTGCCTTAGAACATGCAATAACTCATGTACGCCCACATGCGCACACACACACACACAGACACATAGATCCGTGCAGTTATCCTTTCAAGGACTCTCACTGACTTCCACACACGTTAACCAGTTAATGCCTAACCTTAAACCAATTCAAATGATTTAGCCCTAAATTTAAACAGATTCTCAGAAAATGAGGTTCTGCCTCACCAGGTTTTTAGTCTGTTTTTGCCTGAAACGGTCCTAAAGACACACACACACACACACACACAAACACACGCTCCTTTGTAAAATAAATTGTCAAAATCCATGACAATTGTTATGACTGATCATAATAGTATTATTAATAATATACTGTGGCACATAATTATGTTGTGTTTTAGTTTTACTGACATCAAAAAAGGTGAAAATCTGGCAGAAATATTATTATTATTGTTGTTAATAATAATAATAATAACAATAACAATAATACTAATAATATCATTCAACCTAAAATTTCATTTTTAAAAAAAAAAATCATAATCTATGTTACCATTGTCCGAGATGGTGAGCGTCATGCTTTGTCCGCTCCTCTTCTTCCTGAGAGAGATCAGCCTGGCCTGAGAGATTTCTCTGACGATGGAGGACAAGTGTTCCTTGTTGTTCCTGTTGTGACCTTGAAGCGAGGCCTTAGAGTCTCCACCTCCACTATCACTGGATGGCACTGTGGACTTACCCTGGAACAAGCGTAATTCCAGTCAGTTCACTGCAGTTTTGGGTGAGTGCTTACAACATTGACTTTTTTGGGGGGGATTTTAAACTGGCTCGGGGTGGAGAAATGACAGTGACAGATGGGTGTTTCAAAAATGATTCATTTAACTTAGCTGAGACTTATTGTTATTATTATATACAAATGAACTAAATGATACAGAAAACATGTCTATGCCAACTGTAAGCCATTGTTTACTACTGTATTTGCTTAGCATCATGACAAAATGCTAGTGCTGAGGGTACAATGCTTTTTTTTTTTAACACCCATTACTGCACCTGGCCAGGACGTCTTTGGACAACAGATAATTAATCTCAACAGATATTTCCTGGATAAATAAAGGTTAAATCTAGAGCCACTCAGAGCTCATAAACAAGTCAGTTAACAAGGTTAACGTTGTTATATATTCCTCCATAAAATATTGGAAATATGGGCGGTGACCATGTGCACTAACTACTGAATAAAACACCATAAGGCTGCGGGGAAACATTATTTGAAATGCATTGAACATTATCTTTTTAAAGCTTATCCTAAATAAATGCTGTGACCTTTGTGAGGTTCTTACATTTCCATTTTGCTTGGAGAATCTGTAGATTGGTGGAAGAGAGTTTGCTTTCATTCTATAGAAAAACATACAAAAATAGATGAATCGAGGCATGCACTTGAGATCAGCCTTGTAATTAACCCCAGTGCAACTTCACAATTCATCATATAATAATAATAATATATATATATATATATATATATATATATATATATATATATATATATATATATACATATATATACATATATATATATACATATATATATATGATGTGGTTGAATGAACTTGCACTTGATAAACCGTAAGCACCGACATCCTTTTTTGTCTGCTATTATTGTAAAATACATAAATAAATAAATAAATAAATAAATAAATACAACGCATGCACTTTCATTCATGTGCAAATCATTTGTCATTAGAATAATATTGGAGCTAAGGGATGCAGCTTTCAGGAGATTTGAAAGCAGGAAGTAGCCCTGGAGGAGTAATTAGTTGTCACAGTGAAACACATAAACACAAACTAAACTGTCTCCAAGAACCAACTCTCCCTTGTATTCCCTTTTTAAATTTCCACAGCTCCTCCTGAAGACTCTTCATACAAACAACGTGCTATTTTGGTCTCATTAGATGCCTTGAATATTAAGATTATGTATAGAAATATAAAGTTAATCAGAGCTAAATAAATCAACGTACACCTTATTATTGCATTATTTTGAATTGGCAGGCGTTTTTTTTTATGATAGCATATTAGCAAATATTAGACTCATGAAATCACCAACTAGCTCGCATGTTCTTATGGAGATGTCGGTGTTTTGACATGCTATTGTCTGCGGTGCAGTGTTTACCCATTGACCCTCCGTGTGCCTCTTGGTTTGGGGAAGAGGAGATCGCTGTAGGGCAGTTTCTTAAACTTTTCTCTGCCCACAGCCACGTAAAGCTGACCACTCTCCAGCTGATGCCCGTCAGTCACCTGCTGGCCTTCGTAGGTGTACAGACTAAAACACACGATTAAATTAGAGTTAAAAAAAATCAATAGAGAACCAAGAGAGATCATCTGCTCTAAGAGACAAACACCTGGTGCTTCTGTCATTCAATCCTCTGGATTTAATTTGAAGAAGAAGATACATAGACAGATATCAGAACACCTAATAGAGAGAAAACAAATCAACAGGTACCTTCGAACACCCCCCAGTACTTTGAGACCCATCCTCTCTGTGATCATCTCCAATATTTTGTCAAACTGGCCCAGCATCCTCTGGTGAATCAACTGCCTCACTGCTGGGTTCAACACGTCGCCATTTGCGACCACGCTAAGAGAAGAGAGTAACAAGAGATGACGTTAAATGCTTTCCATCCCCTCTCTCTATGACCTCAGGAAACAACAACCACCAAGGATGGGGGCACTTTAATGTGTATGTAAGTGACCCTGAAATAACCTTCAGGAAATAAACGTGGTGAAAGGTATGAAACGGAGGAACATGAACTCACAATATTGTACACGGCTCCTTGATGGGTTTTAGGAATCGAGCCGACGCGATGACTCTATTCTGTGGCAGAGGCTTGGCCTGGACAAGAAGGATGAGAATGAATAAAAAATGTCTTTGGCATATGAACGTTGGCAGGGAGGTCCACAGGACTGATACTGAATATCCTCTAGAGGCAGCAGTGCTTGGAGACACAGAGACAGGAAGGGTGTCAGTAGTTCAATGAAGCATTACTTGTTTATTGTGGTCTCAGTGTCAGGTAAATGATTGGGAATTCTGTTGTTGGAATATGGTGTGACAAATCTCACCTTCAAGAAACACAAGGAAAACGTCCACATGTGACCTCAAAACTACAGCCACAAAGAAAAGGACATTGCACACTTTGAAACGATATCTTTCACACACACACAAAAAAAAAACAATCCTGATACAATTTGAGATTTGAGAGTGAACTCTGCGGGTTCTGTCCAATAAGACCTGGTAACCCACTGTGACTCTAAGACTGAAAATTGGATCCTGTGAGGGAAAGAGATAAGAGCGGGGTCCTCTGGGATCTGTGAGTGCACCCTGGTAACAGAGCTTTAAGCTTAGAAGTACAAAACAGGGTAAAAAGTACGGTGATGCATACAAACAGGCTCCTGATTTCCTGAGTTTGGGACCCATGTTTTGAGCTGAAAACCATATAATTAACACATATTCTTAAACGTACAGTTTTTATTTGCAGAAATGTAACATTTATTTTACAATTTTACAAAAAAAAACCAAAAAGATTATAGTGTAACAGTCACAGATGGTAGCCGGTATCAAATAGACACAAGAAAGAAAGATGTGAACTGGGTTCTCAAGAAACTACTAAATGTACTATGTATTTATTTATTTATTTTTTTAAATTTAAATACACTTATTTTATTTTATCTTAAATGACTGTTTTTATTGTTTCAACATATTGCAGAATATAAATAGACGTCTTAACCTTGAATACGTTTGTCTTTTTTTTTTACTTTTGACTAAAGAATGTTTAAATAATATGCAAATAATTTTATTATAATTCACTCATCGAACATATTTTTAAATGGGTGGTTTACCTATTCATGATAATAATGATAATAATAATAGGTGTTAGAGAAATGGGAGTAAAAAACACAGTGCTCTAAAGCATATTCAATCAAAGAACAACACAATTGCTCATTTCAAGGAAAAGGGGAAGTTAAAAATGATTGGTGGATGCTGAGCTGTGGTCAAAGTATATATAGAACAATGAACTGTGTTAGCCTTGAGATATTGTTAGTACATCCCATAATTGCACCAACATTCAATAATGACCAGGGAAAAACAAACAAACAAACGTGTGCAGCATCAGGACAGTTAAGAGTTTTCATCATTAATTGCCACAATCAGCCAGATGAAGTGGGGGGGTCCAGCGAGGAGGTCCTTGTAAACTAAATTGGTTCTTTCATTGCTCGCCAATCACAGAGCGACAAGTCTGGTCAGATTATCTGATGTCAGACACAATTTCCTTTAAAAAAAAACAAAAAAAACAGGGAGGCCGTGCACATTTAGTGTCGTGAATAACAAAGACCTTGTGTGACTACAATGAATGTCACAACAGAAGTGTTTTAATGGCGTTAGTAGAGTTTGCGCGTCACAGTACACACATCTCTGCGCGTCCACACAATGACATTAACTCTCACAAACGTCTTTGACGGTCGACAAATAGACCAGTGTAACTTTCAGCCGCTCCTGTTCACGCTGTGACTTCATAGCGTGGTGATTAAAATTGCATCCAAAAGAGGGATGATTATGATCCATAAATGAATAATTCATAGCCACTGAGACAGCGACACAGTGATTCTTTACAGGGGACAATAGGGTGAAAAGCTAAACATTACACCTCGCTTAAATGATCTTTAAAACCCTTTTCACTGCAGGCGGAGGCAAGCGTGTAGAGGCGATGTTTGCAAATCCTCATGTATCAGGCATCTAGTTGCAGTGTCAAATGTTGAAAACTTGGATTGAGTAAAGATATTGTAACTGAAACCCCATCTTTAATAACACGGCCACTAGGTTAGATTAATCTACTGAACATTATTGAAATGAATGTAACACAATAATCCCAATTTCAATCACTTGATATTTTGTTCAACTTTTGTGTGGATGTAAACAGGCTCCATTTCTGCATAACTCTTTATATAATGCCAAAGATTATCTCTATAGAGGGATCCCTATATAAAAGGAAGTTACCACCATGAAATAACTCTCTGAGAAGAAAGTAAAAGTGACACTCTGCACTTGCCTGCATTGGAAGAGTCTGCAGCAACCGTCTCTTTCTGGAGCCAATGTGTAGGTAACTGCAAATAAAACACACACAGTGAGTGGAGTCAGCCTTAAGTAGCAGCGAAAATGATGCAGAACAAAGTAATATTCTAAAGCGACACTGTGGTATGCACAGTCCGCACAAACCATATTCACTTCTGCATATTCCCGTAGGTAAAGTATTTTTTAACAGACCATCATGGTGAAAGTACACACACACACACACACCACTGAATAAATAATCCCTTTAGCTGCTGCTGCTGCTGCTGCATCACTAAGCGAACCTCTCTACAAGTGCTGATCTCACACAGTGAACCAGCACTTGCTGCAATCACCAGTCCGAGCTGCTGAGTCATAAAGTTTAAGGCCACGGTGTGGTCAAAAGGTCAAGTAGACAGTAGCTGATTTGACAGTGAATCTGAATGCCTGCAATGAACAGTAATCACAGCTGACATGTTTATCTGTATTCTAAACTCAATTGCTTAATAGACTTAATTAAACTTAATAGAAAGTACATTTATTACTAGACCACAAGTCAATTCAGTCACTTACTCCAGCTTTTTGAACCTCTCTCTCCCGGCAGCGACATACTGCTCCCCGCTCTGCAGGCTCTCCAAACAGTCCACCTTGTGTCCGCCTCTCGGTGTGTAAATGTTCCTCACCGCTCCAAACGGCGCTTGTATCCCGCCGGTCACCTCTCTCAGCAGAGTCTCAAAGTTGGACACTCTCTTTTGGTTTATCACGATGCGACGAGCGTCGTAGTAAGGGTCGCCATTGCGGTACATGAAAACGTTCTTCACCACCGGCTGCGACAGGAAGTTTGGCTTCTCCGAGCCCATCTTCGTGCGTAAAAGCGAGCTGGCGCGCGGCGAAGAGATATAGCTTTAGTACGAACTTGCAACAGGTTGATCCCAGCAGCGAGAGAAAAGGTTACAGGCCATTATCATTATTATTATTATTATTATTATTGTTGTTATTATGACATTAAGGCTGGTCCATGCTGGTCAAACCGTTATAAAGTGGAGCTGCAGGTAAAAATATAAGACCACATGCGATCCGGTTAGAGATGTCAACTATCCATGCACGCTGCACAATCCCAGTCTGCTGCTGCTGTTGCTGCTGCGGCTGCTGCTGCTGCATCCGCGTCCTTCACTCCGCCACACAGCAGGTGATGGCGAGGAACCAAACGTGTTTGTTTCTCCCACGAGTGTCACGAGAGCTCATCTGTTGGGAAGTATCTATGGGAACACGCCGCTGTTCTCCCAACGATTACCAGGGAACTCACTCACTCACATTTAATCAGCAGGTGGCCTATAGCGAGTCATCATTTCAAGAAGGGGTAAAAAAAAAGAAAAAAAAAAAGACATTATTTAATTCAAATCACAACGACTTTGTGCAGGAAACGTGGCCCCCGAAATGCACACGGAGCCGTGTGAGCGCAGAGAGGGAGGGAAATCAAACACTTAAAGCGGCGCTAAACTCTGCAACAGCACCGCTACAAAGTTAATTGGGCATCTAGAGACCAACCGCGAACCCGAGCTGCCGGTGAAAGTAGAACAAAAAACATGTTTGTTTTGAGGAGGTGTTGCGCCACAACGGGGAAATGTGCACTCCTCGTCCTTTCGAAATAATAGTCACGGCATGAGGCCAATAGGTTATGGAATTAATAATAACACTTTAACATGTTGACTTAGTCAACAAATGTCTACAGGCCATGCATATAAAGACAAATTCAAGTTATAACATTATTGATGTCTGTGAATGTCTTAATCAGGGATAAATCTCTATATAGGCCGATATGAATTATTGTAAGTTGTGCGTAAAGCGTTTTAATGTACTTGTAACAGTTGACTGTGTACGTCTTAGATGCAATTTGCTCTTGAAGCCACCTGATGGCGCAATATCCCATGTGGCATGTTTTTTTTTTCCCCTCTATGGCTTCCTCTCACATCCCAAAGACAGTCGGGTTGATTGGTGACCATTTGTCCACACTGAAAAGGACAGTCACACCTGTCTGTGGGACTGGCTCCAATGAACACATCAATCACGAGTGGGTTATTCTGGGGGACCCACAAGACACAGCAGAGGTGCCAGACAGGATCACATGTAAGAGAATATATTATTGTTTTACATATGAATTGTAATAGCACTTCTCTTCTCTTGTATCTTCTACTTTCAGCGGATGTGAGGCGTATTTCCTGGATCAGTGACCTGAAGTGACTTCAATCAGCTAATGACTGTACTTGAGTGAGTTAAGGTGTTAGTTATAGCTTCATTAAAGGGTATGAATTTACAAGTGTTCTCCAGTACCTTTTGTCTGCTTGAAAGTTGTGGTATCATAGTATTTAAAAGAAGCACAGATCAATTGCATCACCCATCTGGGTTAAGCCCAGGATCTCCTACAATCTTAAATCCGCCCCTGCATGGTTTGTTTTTAGAATAGTTACATTCGCATTTGATTACTGATTTCTCTATCTTTTAGTTTGGAGCTGTTTTTGCAGTCGTCTCCATTTTTTATTTTTTTTATTGCATTAATGGTGTGATGGTGATAGCATGGGCTACATGGACTCGTTTACAGTGCTTTCAAATCACCAGTAGGAGGCAGTGCATACCAAAGAACATTTCACCATCACAGTCACACAGATGGGGTCTTAAGTAAAACGTGTTGTTATATTTATCTTGTTCTCTTTTGTGATCCGTTGTATGTTTTACTGTTTATTTTTAGGTCTATTAGGTCTTTTGTTTCCATATTTTTAAATGTATCTCTGATGTACAGCACTTTGTTTCAGCTGTTGTTTTTAAAGCGCTTTATAAATAAAGTTGGATTTGATTTACTGCTTTATCCACTATTTTTTCCAGCTCCAGACTTCCAGATTTCTGAGACTTTTTGCATGACACCATCTTATCACTTACTACTATCTAAACTCTAAGGGAGTCTCCAAAATCAATAATATGTATTATATTAGTTATTGTTATGCACAAACAATACAATCAAATGAAATTAATAAGATAATGAAATGCTCCAGGCATGTCTGTTCGTCCAGGGTGTAACCCCAACTTTTGCCCTAAATCAGCTGGGATTGGCACCAGCAGCCCTGCGACCCTCATGAGGAGGATAAAGTGGTAGACAATGACAATAACTGCTGTTGTTTATTGTTGATGTGACAATAGCACATTTTGAAGACTGTCCTTTTATGAAAGAACTCACTATACCATGACATACAACATATATTATCTAAACTGATGATTTACTGCCACACACTGATGTTTGGCGTACATTCAACTGTTTTTCAATTTGGTCAGTGTAGCATCCTCAGCTAATCATAGAGATTTGCTTTAGGGTAATTAGTATGGAATACAGATATGGCGAGGAGCAACTGCAGCCAGGTGCTTTCGATATGAAAAGCACACTTGCCGTGCTTGGATTCACAAAGACAGATCTTGTGGAGGTTATGTGCTTGGTCAGGGATGAAATCGGGGGAAATGATGCCACGCAGATTTTGCACACAAAGTATTTCTGTCTTTGCTTGTGATAAATCCCCCATAAAACGGCGACTGAACAAGCCTATAAATACAAAACGTCCCCCACGTAGACCGCGCCGTCTTCAATAAACACTGCAATAGGGTAAAAACCTCATAAAATATCTAACTCAAGTGTCAGACCACCCGGTGATTAGACCGTATGTCAATATATCCCCAAACCTCTCAGACAGTAATCATTCTGAAACGTTGTCTGCTGTAGAGATGAGGTTTTCTGTCTGTGTGGATTGTTGGATCAGTGTGTTTTGACTCTCTGGTTACTTTAATGAACACAGCTGATTCAGGGTCATGCTGACCAATCTCGAAAGAGCTCACGACGCATATAGATCTGTTTAGAGGCGACTTGACAAAAATGTCTAATACATATCCAATGTTGTGACGGATCATAGACAATTGTGTTTCTAATGACGTTTAGATTAATGCACAGTTTTCTACACCTGCCCAAGAAAAACTGTGTTTTTATTTATTTCTATTTTACTGTGTAGAGTGACTCGGCAAAAATAAAAAGGGCATTAATGAAAGAGGGACATTTGAATGACCTAATTAAATGAATTATACTTTATTTGACAGTACAAAACAAAGTCATACAGTCAGAACCACATCAGTGCACGGTACAGCAGCACAGGCATACACAGTTTTGGACAAAATGAACCCATTAAAGTGTCACATGTACTACAAGATGAGAACAAGTCACCGTTGGACTTGTTTGCAAAGGGTTTGACAGGAATGACGATCTAGTTCTCATTGAGGTCCTTAAGGTTAATATCAACTCCACAGTAACAATGCAATAATATCATATATCATTTACAAAAGTCGGAGAAAACCTCCCCAACCAGGAGTATGGAAGAGTTGTCTCAGTTATGTATAATCTTAGATTATATACTATATATGTAGGATTATAATTTATATAGTTTTCTTATTTGATATCATACAATACAATAGGATACAGGCCCCTTTACATCACATTCACGTACATAGATATACTGTAAAACTTAAATGACTTCATATTTTACATAACACAATATTTATTTGCAGCTCAGTAAGAAGCAGCATTTTTAAACAGTCTTGAAAGAGTGAATACGATTCTGTAAACAGTTAAATTAAAGCTTTATGCTTAGTGGAGGAAAAGAGACAGTCTTAGCTTCTTATTCACCAGCTGAGACTGAGGGAACGTGGCAACGAATAACAATGTGACGTGATATCTTTTTGTTTTGTGTCTGTGGAAACTATTAGACGTGGAATTTTTGACTTGACCTATTTGCGTTGTTACTCTGGGGCAGCATTTATAACCTATTTAAGGCTTGTTATTTATACTCTGCCTACATTTGGTGTGGAACTCCCATTGTTGTTCTCGTGTTCCATCTGACAAAACTAAAAGGGGGAACACAGCGAAAGGACATGACTCCTATTAGTTGGAGTCATATTTAGTTGGTTTGTGTGTTGGTGTTTATGAAAACCACCCGATAAAGCTCACGTTATCAGTTCAGGTTATTCAAATGCTGTTGTTTTGGTCGTTGTTGATGGAATGAATCTGTTAGGTAATGTAATAACAGTCTCGTTAAAAGCGCTAGTCAGTAAATAATAACATATCTAGGACTAGAATGAGATTCAGTAAAACCTGTGGCTTTTATCACACACGTGCCTCACTGTATCCAAAGAATATGTATAATAAAAAAAGCTGTGTAATGATGAAAATATGCTTAAAAATATCTTATTTCCAGTCAATTATATGAATTTAGAAAAAAAAAATCATTATGTATATGGCATATCAAACTCCACATATGTTATACTACATTTTACCTCAAAGAAATGGAGAGGAAGTGTCAGTTTTATTCTGTGTCACTTAGCACCTCACACAATGCAAAGTAAACCTGTGTGGCCTTCACTGATGTTCATGAATTCTGCACTGCAACAAAGACTAAGAATGTTTCTTGCTCTTTTCTAGGCGCATAGTGAAGATGACCGGCCGGGCTATATGTTTTCTCTTTGTGGAAAGAGCAGCATGAAATACTGCGCTAACCTCAACACAACAGTGGTCAACGCACAGCTTCACACAACCACTGTTGAAATCAAAGAACAGTAAACTTTTAGACTGCGTCACCACGGCAGTCATAACAGAGTTACATGGCTATTTCTCTTGTTCCTTTCAGCTCCTTAGGTCTTTGCTGTGCATTCATCTATCTATCCATCCATCCAACATCAATTTTCTCTCTCACTCTCTATCCCCCACCCCCAACCCGTGTTTCTGTCTCAAGCACTCAGACCACCAACCAGTGATGCAGCTGTGGGAAGAATTGAAAAAAAACTTGTGAAATAACATTACTCATTTAATTTAAATGGCATTGGTAAAAAAAAAAATATGGCTACATACATTTGACATTTCGGTGCATGACGATATTAACTGATAACCAAGTCAACACTTACAGTGAACTGCCGAACCTCCCCGTTGTCTACCAAATGGTGCTCTGTCTCTGGGGTGATGGCATAAGCCAGTCTCTGTTAATCAGAAAGGGAGAAGGACAATGAGATAGAGCCTCGGTCTTTGCCGAGTGGGATTCAGCATGACAAAGACGAGTGGATCATGAAACATTTGCATTTACGGACTTACATTGCAAAACTTCCCAGGCAGCCTGCAGAGTTTGTAGATGGCATACAGAGGCACCATGGCCATGGAGGACATGGCCAGACACCAGCCCAGTGTGTTAGCCCACGGAGGAAACGTGTAGGTGCCGTACTTTGGGGGGTTGAACCTGACAAAGCTCACCACCACCATATACTATTGAAGAAGATGTTGTCAAGGCATTAAAATGATCTGCTTATAGCAAGGGGTGAGTGTCCTGGATGACAAAGCTCTGCATTCATTCATGTATCTCATGATGAATGAATAAATACTATTTTAGCTCAAAAAGACATTTTCTCTCTCCTACTCAAATGTCCTTCGTTCTTATAAGAATTTTAAGTAAAAGACAGTTTTCTTAGGGTATTGCAGGGCATGAGTTCAAGATGAGAGAACAACTCACCAGGAGGAAGCAGGGGCTGACAAACTTCCAGCAGAGCCTCCAGTACCAGCCTGGGCGGTGGCCAATCATCTCCTCGATGTCATCACTGAAACGATCCACTCCTGAAACACAGAGAGAGAGTGAGAGTATTATTATTATTCAAATAGTATGTCGTAATTCAACATTTGCATAAAGTGTAGTGCACATTTTTAACCATATCTTAATTGTTCCATCTGTCATTAAACTGGCTCTACAGTTTTCATGTACCCTTTCTGCCTAGAAGGCATGGATCACCGCAGAGAAATATATCCAGACTGACAAAGAGGTCTTCAGCAAGCACAGCTGAGTGTACTTATTTAGTGGACCAGGAAATGGAAAGACCACCGTGGGCCAGGGGTTAAGGATCCCTGTCAGCAGGTAAGGGGAAGAGAAAAGGGCCTGGTTAAGCTTTGGGCTTGATTTATCTGGCTTGCCAAGGTCATGACCCACCACAGTGGTCTAATGTGCTGACCCATACTGCCCTGGGGCCTGGTTAGTATGTAGCCCTTTATGGATCTCTCCACAGTCATGTGACAACAGACTCAATACAGAAGTTCAGGTGAACTGTTTTGACCTTTTTTTTTTGCTCCTGTTAATGTCTCAAGATTGACTAAGGTTTTCACACATCTTTTTTTTTTCTGCTGGTAGTGCAAAATGAGAAGATAGATAAATAAATAAATTAATGAATGAATAAATAAATACTCATTAGTGAAAGCTCTGGTCTTTACAAAACCTCACCAAAACAGAAGTGTATAGCCAGGAAAATCCTGAATTAGTAAACACTATTGTATGTATCTATCCATCCATCCTGACTCTGGTTTCTCTTCATAACATACAAGACTATCTTCCAAATGGATGTAAACTGCAGTGTCAGAAGATTCTGGACATCTGGAGAGACACTGATTTCGAGATCACCCGTCCATTTTCCACCCACATCATTCTGCAATCTAGCTATTAGACAGCTGACTCCCGTCCAGGATATGTGGGAAGCGCCTGACCCTCAGCTGCAATTTCTTTATTTGGCACCTCATCACTGCTGAATTAATGCATGTGTAGTACTGGCAGGGGTCAGTTAACTTCACAGAGCCTTTACCATGACTTCTGTGTACCCTTGTACCAAAGAAAGCACAGAAATCTGATCAGTGACTGAATAGGCCAAAACCAATTGTGGACATGGACGTTCTCACAGAGGAATCCTGATGTCTAATAGAAATATGTTGTACGGAGGCACAGAAAACCTATACCAGTAGATTTCTCATCACACCCCTAATTTAGCATTAGCGCCACTGGCCATGAAAACATCAGGGTTTTTCACTTGTCTGTCTTCCTCACCATAGAACCATGCGATGCCGATGGCTTCAATAAGCACTCCAAAGAGAATTGATGTCCCTGCTGCAAAGTGGTCAAGCAGAGTAAACACATACATCCCTCCCTGTAAAAAGATAGAGAGACTTTATTATGCAGTGCAAAGTGAACTAAATTGCTGATTCAAAATGTTCCGAGTCATCATCAGATGTGATGAGGCATTTCAAATTCAATTGGTTTCCTATGCAGGGTAGGAAATATGACTCAAAAGCGCCCCCTATTGAAAGTAGTCATTTTTCAAAGTTGCATCAATTTTGATGAAACTAGAATTTCTGAGAATTTTGCCCATGTTGGATTTCCTGCAGCATTTTTTTTTCCATTTATGGCCTTTAGGAAAGTCAGATTCTTTATACTAATTTGAAAGAACAAGTTCTTTAAATTTGACATCCCACTTTGACGATGGGCTCAATAGTGCCCGTCATCCATATTCATGGAATTTGGCACAAATGTTCCGTAAACGGTGAGGTCAGAGTCACATCAGGGACTGTCGCACCGAGGGTCCTTTCATGACCACAAGCAGTCCTAGATACATTTGGTGAAGTGGAAAGTGGTTTGAACCAGGTTTTGTGAAAATGTATGCACTCATAATGCACTCGTATGATACTTGCATTTGTGACACAGAAGAGGGACATGAGAAAGGTGGCAACCACAGTAAAAAAGGTGAACAGCTCTCTGTGCTTGTGGAGGCACTTGAATTCATCAATCAGCCCCGTAATAACCGACTCCATTCCGCCCATCTATAGCAAAAGACACAGAAGACAGTGAGAAATGAGCGAAGTCACTGTACACATGTCCACGTGTGGGTGCGGGCACATACTCACAGCACTGTCAATGCCCAGCGTCAACAGCATAATGAAGAAGATAACTGCCCATACTGAGGACCCAGGTAATGTTGCTATGGCTTCTGGGTAAATGACAAATACTAACCCCGCACCTTAAAAACAAGAAATATATCTATTTTTGTCGCCGTTACCATCTCCATACACGAATAACATGTATTCATGAATGTGAGTATTAATACTATAAAACAAAGAAGAGTAAAGACAAAATACAATACCATCTCTGGCAACTTTGTCCAAGGCCACGTTGTGTTTTTGGGACATGTAACCGAGGAAAGAGAACACCACAAAGCCGGAGAAGAAACTGGTTAGGGAGTTGATGGAGGTGGTGATGATGGCGTCTCTGGATCGATACAAAAAAAAAAATATGGGGGGAAAGAAAGTTGATCAGAATAAGAATAGAAAAAGTTGTGAAAGCCAATCATTGTTGGCTTCTACATGAAGGCTTGCTGCAAAAAGTGGCCAAAAAGTTCCTAGAACCAAAATAGGTGTGTTGGTCAGTGTCTGTTTTGGACAACCTTTTCTTGAGACAGAGACAAAACTCCAGCTACTGTAAAACCGAATAATACAAACCTAAACACAGAAATGAGGTGACTGTAGGTGCCCTACATATAATGGGTTTGAGGAATCCTCAAGGTAGTTGGTGTCATGTGTCAGTTATCAGAAATATATATATTTCTTTTTAAAAAAGGCAAAAGAGGAGATAGGAGCCTCCTGTGGGATGCGGATGATTTTCAAAGAGTGCGACAGTTTTGATAGGTGTTACAGCCATTTATTGCACAGCATGATGTCAAAGACATAGCGGGTTTCATGGAGCTTCAAAGGTTATTGTAATTCACCTGCTTATGCTGCACGTGTGTGTGTGTGTGTGTGTGTGTGTGTGTGTGTAGAAGCCACTCCCCGCCCTCGGTCCAGCCTCTATCTGTGTGTCTTTACCTGTAACAGTTGTTGCTGAATTTGTTGTAGCTGGAAAAGGCAATTAGCACACCAAACCCCACTCCCAGAGAGAAACAGATCTGTGTCGCTGCCTCAATCCAGACCTGGGGAGCGACAGAACAAGCACACTTGTGTGAAGCGGCAAACAAAAGGCACAGAGAGGAAAAAGCCATTATTAGGGATAATTGCAGGAAACTCATTCAACGGTAGTAGATGAAAGACGCTTGTGAATACGGGGGGTAATTTTGCAAATTACTGCTCCATGCATCCATCTAATCTAATTCTTCAATTGTTGCCATGTATCTCTCTATATCTCTCCTTGCTTTGTCTCTTTTTTCTCCATAACGGCATCCTTTAGTCTTGCATGATTTCCTATTAAGCTCCTTAGTGCGCGCTCTTAATGGAACGTAAGATATTGTTGTGGTGAAGTGGGTGTCACAGATGAGAAAAATCACCTCATTTGTCACCAACATTTTTTTCTTTTTGTTGTTTTTTTTTCCCCCTTCAGGGAATCCCTCTTTATTTGTGTTTAGGTTAATAAAATGAAATGGGGGGCAAAAAAAGGAAGATATGATGGCTATACCTTAACATGTATTTAAGCCACTGCCACGCCCCAAATAGAATATCTTCTTCGTTTTGCACCACCGCTCTCACCTTACACATGGCAACCCACACTCCCCACTCACCTGGGCTTCGCACAGTCTCAGGAAATCCACAGAGAGGTAAGCCTTAATGCCATCAATGGCTCCAGGCAGTGTGACTCCTCGGATCAACAGCACAGTCAAGACCACATAGGGCATGGTGGCTGTGATCCACACAACCTGAAAGGGTTACACATGTTTTACACACACACACACACACACAAATGAGAAAAATCCATTGCAAGATATTGTGTTAAACAGTGTGTTACAGTAGATTAACACTAGACTTGAAGACGTAAAATCGAATTGACTGAAGACTGATGGTTACACATTAGGAAAGCATGGCTACCTGCCTACCTTGCCAGAGGTCTTAACTCCCTTCCAGAGACTGAAGTAGAGTAGAACAATCACCACACCCAGACAGGAAGTCAACTGCCACCGTGGGCGACCCAGGTCATCAATACCATTACTGTCCTGGATGTGGAGAACTGCTCGTCTATTGAAAAGGTAATATTCAACAATATTCACACAGCAATAACAACAACAACATTCAAACAAGAGTAAAAGTCAAAAGACATGATGAACATTGTAAACCAATACCAAACCCTAGCTAAAAATACCTCTTGTTTCATGTTTTATGGTGGCTATTAGATTCAAATGGGCATGAGAATAAAGGTAATAAATGTTAGGACGAGGTAGAAAACCTTGAAGTGAGAGATAAATTTGCTGAGAGACTTAAGATATTCTGAGAGGCATTTTGAGTCCTCACCAAGATATATTTATTGGTAATACTCAACAAACTGATTTTAAATTCATGAAAAATTGATATATCTTCAAATAATAATGGCTATGCAGCCAACCTAAAATTGTTTTTTTATTATTATTATTGTTGTGGCAACAGTAAGGTTATACACCTAGATTCAGATCTCATCAACGATTCACAATCAATATCTAGGTCTTGGTGGAAGCATGTAGAGTAGCTTGTGTTTGTGAGTGACAAGCAATACTATTTGAAAGTGCACCTCTATATTGGATGGCACCTGAAAGATTAGGAACTCACTGAACATTGTTGATGCCTGAATTCACATCCTTTCTGAGACCTGTATGAGATCAGCTAATGTTCATCTGTTGAGGTTGAATCGTTTGCAGGTGGTTCTGCACAAATAGCACACTGCCATTGCCGTTTCAACCAAATGCCTCGAATGTCACAACAGAAACAAAACTCCTCGCTTGTTGAAAATGGAGACACCTGTTCACAGGGAGGCAGATATTTACAGCTAAATTCAGCCAAAAACCTGCATTCACTTTCATCTTCAACCTAACTAAAGCAAGTCCAGTTGCACATAGCTAACGCCTGAAGACACTTAAAGGAGGTTATTGATATTCATTTCTGAATATTTTATTATTACTTTAATGAAGCACAGACAGACTTACTCAAAGTACTCCTGTGCAGGTGTGGCCTTGTAGATGTCCCCGACTGAGGTGTTGTCGGCCCAGTCGGAGCAGTTAGGACTGTTCCACGTGTTGTTGCAGTGGACCCATGGCAGCTCGTTGGTGAAGGAGGAGAAAAGGTAAAACAGTGCCCAGGAGATAATGACGTTGTAGAAGAAACCGACGTAGAGGGAAATGAGGATCACCGTAAAGCCGACACCTGTAAGGAAATCGCAAATGATCAAAAGTGACACTGAAGACAAGGAAACAGAGGAGAGGCAATTATGTCGACAGTGTTGGCAAAACAGATAATTGCTCGAGGTCCCAAACTGAGAGGTGGCTCCAAAGAACATGCGAGTATGTTAGTCCACAGCAATGATTTTAATAACGCCTAATAATTCTATGATTTGTACAGGAGACTGTCATGATCAAATCTCTCTAATGAGTCCTCATGACACTCATTTCTTTTGGTTTGATTACAGCTGTCTTTCCAGAGACCCTCACAGTCCATTGAAACACCCCTGGCCACAAGATCAACCTCCATGCAAAGATGTTGTACGGTATATTGTCGTATAAAGTATAAAGTAGTTTTGCTGCACTGCATTTTAAGGTAAACACAGTATATGTGGGAGACTAACATTTAAGATCTAAGAAATGAACGGCTTCACCACTCCATAAAGATATTTGAATAACATTAGTCTCAAAAACAGACACAGGCATGTCTCTGCTGGACACTGATTACATCATGCACCTGAAAACACAGCAGGGAGCACTTCTCGAGATTGCCTTTTCATGCTTTAATTATCAGCACATTTACCCTTACTGTTAATCTGAAACAGTGGCCAATCTTCTAAGGCTGAATTTAATTGTTAACCTTTGCTAACAGGCCTGACCACAACTGTGGCATATTGATTCCTTTGTAATGTGGATGTGATATTTGTCCAGGGAAAGATGCCTCTTATTAGCACCACATGCGGCCATGCCATCTCTCCATCTATCTCCGTCTCTCCCTCTCAGTCCTCTTCCCCCCCCTCCCCCCACACGCATTGATCCTGAGAGGAAACCAGCCTGTTGATCAGAATAATTACTGTCAATATGGGCATGTGTATGTGTGTGTTTGAATAATTACTGTTATTCCTCCTGCTGAGAGGCAGAGAAAGTGTGAAGTGTGTGATTAGAACGCCAACCTACTCAGTGTGGTCCCTGACAGACAACACATGTTCACACGCAGGAGGCTGAGACACTGAGCCACCTTCGGACCAGCAAGGACATAATCAATCAATGGGAGTGGTATGGCTCCATGCTGAGAAGCAACAGATGGTCTGCTGGTGACACCAGTATATGATTCAGCCGTTCAACTGATTCTTAAGTGAAATTTATATATTCATATACAATAAAACAAAACAGATGGCGCAAGTTTTCCCTCATATTCTCACTCGACTTTGCTCAAAAATGTGTGCGTATGCGTGGATGGCGTTCTCCTAAATGGTGTGTAGTGATGTGATGATGAAGAGCACCCAGGGAGTGTCAGCAGTGTCAGCCGCTGCTCCCTGCCACTGCTTGACAGATACATTTGGACAATCTGGACAAGAGTCTAAAAGCCCAATTTTTAATTTGCTTTCCGACTGAGTGCCAACAGGACCTGTTGTTCTGGCGAAGATAAACAATGCTTGTCACCGCTCAACATGGAGACAAGCAGACAAAAGACACTGGCATGTGGATGGGTAGGCATGTGGGCAGACAAGCAGACTGAAAGACAAGGATATTAAAGGAAGTACATTATCAGACAGATGGGCTTACAGAGCGACTGCAATGTATGCCGCAAAAGGACAGATTTAATACACATGAGCATTCCGGTAAGAACATGCAGGTGTGGAGAGACCGCATTGGGATGTGCATATCCTCCACTGGTCATGAGTGTGTGGGCATGTCTCAGTCTGATTATATGATTAGCTCTCCTGTGATGAAAGTTCCTTTCCTACCTTTAAATATAGGGCAGATCTTCCACACGCCTGCTGCGCCCTCTCTATTATACTGTCCCAGAGCCAGCTCCATGTAGAAGAGCGGCATCCCTGCTATCACCATGAAGAACATGTATGGCACCAGGAAAGCACCTGCAAACACACACACACACAAGCAGACACACTACTAACACATCTTATTTCAAATGACTCCAGGCTGTTATAACTAAATAAAAGAAAAGTGTGTCCATGAACAGCTAAATTACATATTACATGGAATACTTGATCAATCATGTATAATATATTAAATCTACTTTCTTGTGCTTGTGAAATGTGATTATTTCCATGAAGGTTACAGTATCAGGAACACTGTACTTTTGATCACACTTATGACAGAACGTTGGATCTGGGAACATACAGTTTCCCCAGATCAGGATGTCAGCGTCGACTACAGCTCCTGTATCATTTAGAGCTCTTAAACCTAATGAGAGTTTTATGTTAAACAGCTATAATTAGTGGCAGTGACTGTTGGGGCTAATCTATTCAGAGCAGCTGTGGTGGTTTTCCCCCATTTTGATCTCTGCAGAGGGTTGGGGAAGAAAAAAAAAAAAAAATCACACATGGCGACGAGGGAAGACAAGGAGTGGACACACGTGCAAACATTCACACCTGTGCGTCAATTTCCCTTCCTCTTCTCTACTTTTACATTGCTCTATTTGTAACAAGAGGTTTTTTTTCCAGGACAGACAACTTCTTCCCCTCAACTCATCCATCTCACCTCCTCCATTCTTGTAGCAGAGGTAAGGGAATCTCCAGACATTAGCAAGGTCCACAGCAAATCCGATGACTGACAGGAGGAAGTCGATTTTCTTTCCCCAGGTCTCCCTCTCCTCCTCGCTGGGATTGATTTGAGTCGGAGTCGGCGCCACTAAAGTGGTTGAGGTGAACTGGACCCCGTTCTGTTCCTTTACAAGGATCAGCTCCAACTGAGGGGGTTATAAAACCAGTGATTATTGGATGCAGCGTAAAATAATCAGACATTTTCGTTTTGCTGATATTGCAACGTCTCAATATCATAACATACAACATTTATGTTGGAATGAATTGGCCTCTTTATCCAAGTAATTTCATTATTCTATCAACTCCCAAATCGGGCACACAGTGACTATAACCTGCTTTTCTTTCATACACCACTCAAAGTCTTGTAATGATATCATCAGCCCAATACAGTACATGGTGATTTCAGCCATCTTAACACCAAACACATTTAGATTTAGAATGATGAACTTTCCAACCCAACACTTTGGTAAGTAAATCAAACATTAAATAAAAGAAGAAGAAATGAATCCACGACCAATGTCAGATCTGCACTGACCTCCTTGGGACCCATGGAGGGTTTTTCTGGGGCGACAACTGAGGACATGAGGCCGACAGCGACGCTCTCTGTCAGAATGAGGAGAAGCACAGTCTTCAGGAGGGAAAATGCCGCTAAAGTGGAGGGAAGGAAGCCGAGTGCAGCGAGTCAAAGGGGATTATTATATTTAACTTCAGGGGAAATCATTCATTTAGCACAGGAGAAATTCTACATATTCCCCCACCATATTTCCCTTTTTTTTTTTTTTTAAAAGTTCCAATGCATTTTTCAACATTTTTCAAACACCTTAACAATGTGGGATACTTCATTGTGAACATTCCTTTGCAGCTTTATCAATTTAAAAGAAAAAGGCAGTATATATACAGAGTAACAGGATCAGGGTTAAAAAGATAAGGTGGGGAGCTTCTCCACAAGGCCACCATTGCGCTCCTTTCATTTTACACTTGTTGATCGCCATTTTGCTCACAGGTTTGCCCCGGTGTCTTCAAACTGTGTCAGATTAAGATGTGATGTCCCAGAATTAGACTCCTTTTAGATATTTGTATTAAAACATCGTCTGTGACAGTTCATATATTCAATACACATGTGATTAGTATGAAGATATTTCAATTTTTGCTGCAATGAGTGATAGATTGTGTGCATAATTTGATTTTGCTTATTTAATGTTTCTATTCTGACATTGAAACATGCATCTCTGGTATCAGATGATCATTAGAACATTTTCAGCATTCAACAATGGGGAAAATAAAGCCAATTTCTCATGCGTATGCGTCATAATTTAAATCATCTATTTACTCCACTCAATCATTTCAAGCGTTGTTATCCTTGTCAATTATTCATGCAGCAAATATACTGTTACCACAAGACAATAAATAAACACTATGCCGCAGCCACATTATGTGTTTTTCCACAAATAAAATTGCTAAAAGAATAGAAAGTAAACACTCACCTTTTGGACTGACAGGTGAAAGCTCCTCAAGCTGGCACACTGAGTGATTTAATTCTAGCTGTGCTGAGGTTCGTCCGTGTGCTGCAAACTGAAGCTGACCATTTTTACACAGACAGCCCTGGAGAAGTTCCTCTTTTACCCAGATTAGTAAATAAGCAAAATAAATCAAATGAGAGATAGGTTAGAACATATAATAAAATAAAAATAAAAATCAGTATGAGCTTGACTGATGGTAAAAAAAAAAAAAAGGAGAGGAAGATGGAGATCCTACAAAATGAGAGGAACAGGTATATCTATGAGTTGTCGAAATCTCTCCTACTCTTTTTGGCTCCAGTGACAGACACACAGAGACCAGAGTACTCTGTGGACTGGTATGGAGATCTGTCTGTGGGACCACTCTTCAAATATGAGAAACAATCAACTACACCCCCACCCCCTCTCTCCACATCACCGTCACTCTCCTCCCTCCCTCCTTCCTTCCTCACCCAGGCTTCATCTGCTCCTGCCTCCTATAATTTTCTTGATTTAAGCATTTCTTTCTAGGTAACAACAAAACATCAAAAAAATCAAACAACACCCCCCAAAAAAACACAAACAAATTCTGTATTATGAAATCACATATCACACATAAATACACTGCTAATTCTATGCAATTATTGTAAACTTCCCTTCAGATGAACTTCCACCATGATGCACATGATTCAGATTGGATATAATAGGAAAATATAACATAAGCTATAAATAAGAAAAAACACGATACTTGATACGTACAAACAGTGTCTTCATGTGGCAGACAGACGGTCCGACATTAACTCCAGTATAGAATTAGACAAGTGGAAGCTTCAGTTAATTTGAAAGTGCTGCGGTTCCACACATGCCTTTAGTCTCTTGGAAGTTTAAAACGGGTCCAAGTTTTTGTCTGTCGTTTTATATTACTGTGCAAAACAGTCTTTGGCCACCATTAGATCTGATGTTTTAGTAACGCTACAATGACCATACTGTGTCATACAAGTTCTCATATCGGAACATCATGAACAATAGCATGGCCCTGGCTCTCAAATCTGGAGTGGAACCCTAATTAATGCTTGAGCATCACATACACATGCTGTAGGAGTTAAACTCACTCACAATAAGACCAACTTTCAGTCACATCATTCCAATCTAAATGATGATGGTCACAGAACTTTACAGATATAAAAATAAACAAAGAAAATAAACAAACCTGGTGAAGACTTTTGTACAGTACTGTACGTCCACTTTGATATCATCGCATTGATTTCATAATAACACAATTGCAACAGTAAAGTATTATTGCATATAGGGAAAAAAAATTAAAACACTAATTCAAATATTGCCAATTCCTGATTGGTTCATTGTAAGCTAAAGCAACTTATTTTAACCAATTGCAACAAAAAATACAAATTCTGTTAAAAATCCACTTGATCATATTATTCTTGAAAAAAAAAAAATATGATATGAAAAAAATTGTCTCTTCTTGATCCTGCTCAATGGAACCCAATGACACATGGACCCACCCTATCAATTGGCAGAAATGTCATCAACTGTAATTGTCCAACAGGTCTAAACACAATCAAATCCGACACCTAAACTCAACCAGAACAGCACCATGGCATCAAATAACACAATCAGCCCGCTCCCCACGGACAAATTTATGACCCTCATGCTCCAGACTGACAACTTATTGTTTGCAAGCCAATCATTGTGATCAATTGGCCACTCATGCCCAACACCACCGTCACCTCCACCACAGCAGCACACAAACACTTATAAAGTGCAATCATCCATCAAGCCTCAGGTTTCATAACAGAAATCGTTGGGTCAGAGTGAGCCGTGCTGGATGTATGAGGTTCCCATAATCGAGTGCCTTGTTTCCATAAATGCAACAGCTGAGACCCAGAGAAAAGAGTAGATGGTGGAGGAGGCAGCAGGAGATAGATGGGGGCGGGGGGGGGTCAAGAGTGGTGGGAAACAGGTGAGGCATGGTGTGAGGGGAAATGAGAGTATAGTGGGGAAAGAAAAAATAGTTAAGTCATGTTTATATCAAAAGCTTTCCCTCCAGTTTACTCGCACAATACATCTCCCGTCCTGCACCATCTTCTGAAGAAAGAACATGTAACACTCGCAGTACCAGACCCCATGATCCGGAAATCTCATGTCTGTTTAAATTGTAATAATTCTGTTCTTCTCTACCACACTTTGCTTCCTCATGAGGATGTGTGCGTATAAAAAAGTGCAACAAAAGAGAGAATGAGGACAAATTCTTTGACCAAAATTCAGTCTAGAAAATTAAAACACCACCTCCTCAAACCACAGACTCCGGTCAATGTCTCGGCCATTACTAAAAGAAAACACTTCTATAGAAAGAGACTCTGTTGCACACAAATAAATATTTGTAAACTACAAAATCAATGCAAAGCTGAGTGCAATTAACTGACCAAGTCAGCCATGCTGGAGGAGACTATGCCATAGACAGCAGTGTTTTAAACTTTGAGTGGCAAATGGTTGCAGGTGTAAGGTTTACTGTGTTCAACAGCATGTCAATATGCAGATATTTTAACTAACAGTCAAAGTCACAATCCTGCCCAAAGATGAACTAATGCCTCCATCAAATTTCATCACAAACCATCCAAACTGATGCCGGGATTCATCCTCTAGACACAAATGTTGGTACAGAAGATGATAGACTGTCAAGGGGCCTGACCAACATAACTGAGGTAATCAGTCAAACCTGCAGGCAAAGAAACAGGAGATTATTTCAACATAAGGCAGTCAGGTAAGCAAAGCACAATAAACACACACTTCAAATAAAATGGGCCTACCTTCACTCCCGAACACAATGGCTTTTCTTGATGGACAGAATGTTAATAGAAATCACAAAAGTAATCTGCTAAAAAGGCCGAGTCAACGTACCTCCACATTAAGGCATACAAAAAATGTCAGGTTACCTCAACACTGTAGTACTGAAAAAGGAAGAGACATTTGATTACATAGTGAATCCAAATATGAGAAAATCTGTCCAACTGTACCAATAAATTCAAATACATTTTAAAATACAATGACCAGGCTATTGGAACTAACAAAGCAGAAATGATCCATTTCCTCATTCAATTAACACATGCAACCAAAATGAGTGACACATCAGTGCGTTAAACTTTTGATTGCTTTTTTTCATTTTTTAATTCAATCCAAGAGTCACATCGACAAGTTATATCATAGCAGTCCTGAACAGACACATTCAAAGTAGCTTGGAGTAATGACTCTTCATCATCAAAATGCATTAATAAAATAAAACCTGTAGAGTATAGAAAAAAGACAGGAAGTGAAGCTACGAGGAAAACAGGTATCAGTTTCCTGGTCCACATACGAGGAGCCATCAGAAAGACAATATCGCTCGGTCAGAGTACACAGATCTTTCGTCTTAGGCTCACAGCTGGACAAACAGTGGTAAGCAGGCAGCAGTAGCATAAATACAAGGTCATCTCAAACTCTTGCAGGATTACATCTTCTCAGACTGATAGCAAATAAAACTCATAATCCTCTAATGAGGTATATGAAATAATATTTTTTTTTAAAACGTGAAAATAACTCACTTGACTTTAATATTCTTATATAACCCCTGTGCGGAATTGTTTGAACGGAAACCTGAATGTAATTGACTTGCAGATGATAAATGCTATAGATGGAATGGAATTATGAGTCAAAACAAAAACAAACATAAGTGAGTGACTCTGGCTCAGAACACTTCAAAAATATCATGTTAAGATCATATAATATGCATCAGTTGTAATTCCACGGTCAGATTTCCCACCAACGTACAAAAAGAGCAGAATTTGCCTTTAAACATACAGCCTGAATTGTACATGCTGTTAAATTCACATTCATTAAATACTTTCCATTCCACGGTGCAAACCATTTCTCGTCACTTACATCCATACAACGTTGCAAAGTTCACAAAGTCTTTTTAAAGCTACAGACTTTCCACAATCCTGAGACAAAGTATAACGGTTGGTCAAGACGGCGTTTTAAATGTTCAACTTGAACTGTTTTATAGAGTTAAAAATGGGGTATAGGAATTATGCCATTATTTATAGTCCCTAATTTTCTCTACGGTCCAATTCAAAAACAAAACAAAAAAAACAACTTTGTAAACAGTATCGAGTTACAATACCATAACTCGAGAAAATTACAAGCTTTACAGCAATGCGACATTTCGGAAACATAATTAAAAAAAAGAAAAGAAAATCACAAGCAAAGTAGAGCAAGACTAAAAGATTGTGACGAAACGTGTTAAACTATTAGTTTACATGTGCGCACAGTCTGGAGTGTGTAGAATTTGTGCGATGTGGCCCGTCATGTGGTGGCAGACATCACCTCAAGGCCCGAAACACTTGACACATTCTCACTTTCTCAAACATGCATAACAAGACGGGATTCAAACGGAATAAAAAGTGTACATTTAAAAACCATGAATTGTTAGGAAAATGTCCACTGGAGATCAGCGCTTCGAAGCAGCTTCTTGATTGTGACAGGATTGTCTATACATTCTGTTTTTATAGCATAAAAAATCAATAGATTCAAGGCTATCGGTTTCCATATGAAATCTGCATTTTGTTTCCAAGCAGTCAACTCAGCAATAATAGTAACAATATAACAATACTTTACACTGTGTAGGAGGAATACAGCACAAAAAGAACAACTGCAGTATTGTACAAAGTAAAATGAAAAAAAAAACATGTGGCTCAAGTTTCACCATCAATATATACTGCAGAGGAGAGAACAAAGATCTCTATCATGGCAGTGAAAATAAAAACCATTCATATATGTATATAAAAAAATTCACAAAATGTCCCGCATTTGGAATATTCAAAATACATATAAGAACTCTTCAAAAGTAATACGTCGCTAGAAGGCTTGAGAAATATTGTGAAATATTGCTTCACCGAAAGCCATAATGGGGATAACACGTACAATAACGCATGGCCATGGATGTGATGCTCACCGACACGACAAACATGGGTTAAAAAGAAGAAAAGCAGTGCATCATTTCTGTTCAATTAACAAAAAAAATAAATCAACAAGTACAACTGACTGCAAACAGTTTTTGACCTGCTTCATTTCAACTGCTCAGAAGAGGATTTCCCTTTGACAAATAAGGTTCCTATAAAAAAGACATAATATAAAGCTAGTTTTCTAGTTAGGTGGCTGCATAATCTACCTTTAAAAGGTGTGTATATTTTTAAGTTTTGGAGTAAAGACTAAATATAAATACTCTTAAAGTGTGTATCTCTTGATTCATTTGACAGATTGAGCTTCTTTAATTAAAATGAATAACTTTAACACCAGCAAATACAAATGTGTCTATAATCTGCCTGATTTAAGATAAATCGTATCATCTTCCAGATCAACTGATAAGATCTAGATCAGCTATAAGATCATAAGTCCATCACATCTATGAATATAAATACATTTTGTGGCCAGACCATGCAAGCACATTTAGTGAGAAGTCAAGTCAAACAAATCTGAAGAATGCAGACATAACTATTGGAACATGTGAATAGTGTTCCTCTCTAGACTAAAAAGTGATAATGCATAAACTGTGCATATATGCACAAATGAAATATAGCATGTGGGTCAAATTCACGGGTGAAAACGGGGCAATATTTCATGATCACACATTTTACAACATACAGGAAGAGTAAGAATTTCAGTCACGCTAATGAGTCGTGTGGTGGGAAATGGATGAAATATTACAGGTGTGGAGTAGTGCAATGCAAAAACGGGGAAGAGTACGACCTTACCTTTGGAAAACCCAACTTAGCCACTAATCTAATGTGCTTTCAATGGTCATACATTGTGATTTTTTTTTTGTTGTTTTTCCTTGAAAGCCATTACACTACTAACTGTAAAAGGACAGTACAAACATGACAGTTGAATTTCTATCACCAGATCAGTTTTTGGTCCACATTTAGTTATTTTGAAATTAAATTGAAAAGACACAATCACCTGCCAGCATGACAGGGAAAACATAATGGAAATTAATGTGATTGAGAAATGACTCGGCAGACGTTACGCCAGAATAAAGAAAAAAAAATGCACATAACCCAGTGAGCATCAAAAATGATGACATCATACAAGTTAAATTTTTCATTTTTGTCACTGGACCCTGAGCTAAATCAAATATATCATTGTAGATATATACATATACATATATATACATATATATATATACACACATATATATATTTACACACACATATATATATCTAGATATGGTTGTATATAGAACAGGCTCATACCAATTATGATCATCAATTCACAGAGACCCCAGTTCACCTCAAATGTGTCGACAAAAGCTGAACGCTTGTAGTGGTCTAACAATTGTCACTGGTAACCACAGACCTCCCTTCTTAAGATAAATAATCCTCAATACTGCTCAACATAATATGAAGCCATGCATTCTGCCCGTTTAAAGGGCAGCTACCATTAAAAAAGGAGAAAGCAATAACAAATAAAAAATAATCAACACTAAATTTCACAAAAGATTTGTTCACTTTAGGGCTATTTTTCTTGCTTCCCTCGTGTTACAACATGCACAGTCCACACTGTGTTGGAGGGAAAAGAAATTTCCCCCAGCAATTATTTTTTATAAGTGCTTGCCCTTCAAGTATTCAAGCATTATATCTGAAACAACCAGTGTTTGGCATTTTGATATTTGATCCTTGCTATAAAAAGAAACAAAAAGGGGAAAAAAAAGGAATATATAACAAAATAAACTGTTACCAGGCTGAAAATAACCTCAGAAGATACCATGAATACACTATGAATAAAAAAAAGGGCAAGGTAAACTTTCTAATATTTTGTAAGCTGTGGTAAATGTAAGTTACTCACACAGCGTCCTCTCACCAGGAGAGGAGTCACTTCTCTCCCACTACATTTTGAACCATTTCAGTTGTGTTTCTTGAGGATTTCATATATTGTACCATCGTGGTCGTTGGTGCTAAAGTCAGGGCAGATACCGTTAACAGTTTTGAGGGTGGCAGTGCCTAGCGAGGCCAGGGAAGACAGGCTGGGCTTCTTTTGGTGGCCGCGGCAAGGACCGCTGCGGAGGGCCGCGTTTTCTGAGTGCAGGTACTCGGCAAATTCTGGCTGCTGCTCCACGAAGCTTCTGAACTTGCCTGTACAAAGACCACCAGAGGGCGCCAGAGACAAAGAAAATGACTCAGATTGAATTTTAAAGCATGTCCAGAGACAGACTACAATGAACAACCACATGATGGACAGAAAAAAAGCAGGAGATGACAACTACTTTGACGAAGAAGCAAAGTTTTTAAACAAAGATTAAACAAAAAAAATACACATATACATATATATACACATACATATATATATATATATATATACATATATATATGTGTGTACAGTATGTATGAATATATATATATATATATATATATATATATATATATATATATATATATACATATATATATATATACACATATACATATATACATATACATATATATACATATATATACGTACACACATATTAGTCAATCAATGACTAGTGATGGTTCATTTCATTTGCTCTCTTACCGAATGTTATTTTCCCTGTGTCTTCAGAATCGATGGCAGTAAACAGACATGTCACGCCAAGGTGAGTCACTCCTAAAGCGGTCTTCAGTATAACTGCCAACTGCATCTCTGTGATGGCACCATCAACGTCTCCCGCAAACATCTGGAAGAGATAAAATGGAGGAAATGCACATGTCATCAATGCAACTTTGTTTTGTCCAACTTCATAAATGGAAGTTCTTCCTCTAAAATGGTATGAGCTATGATAAATTGTGAGCTCCACTTTACTGCTCGATTGTGCAATTGTCATGCAATCTGAAAAACCTCTGCTTGCAAAAACTACGACAACCAAAATGTGGTATTTTAGCGTTGAGTAACCTAACACAAAACTTTATTCTGCCCTGCGATGTGACAAAAAAGACTGAAACTAAACATACCTTGAAGGCTAGTTTCATCGTTTCCAGAGTTTTGGCAGGTCTGCACACGACAGACAAGGCTATCACATACTCTCTGACATCTATGCAGTTATTTTCATGCTGGAAAACCAAGAGAAAACAACAGGTTATGAACAATAAAGAAAGGGGATATGAGCAAGCAGCAAAGGGTGACTGCTAGATTACAACTGACATAAAGTTGCATTACAACAGTGATTGCAAATATATTCCCTAATGAAAAGTAAAATATAACAATCACATTCAAAGCTTATTGTTGTTTTCATACAGGTTCAAAGGAGTAATCAACAGAGACACAATAAAGCATAGTCCTATCCACTAAGGAAGCCATCAAGGTTACAAGGAAAAAAAAACAAAAACTCATTACCTCATCAAAAAGAGCAAACATGTCTCGCAGCATGTCTGAAACTGGCACATCAAGGAATTGAGCAAATTCATTCAAGCCCAGCTTCTGTCCCCCCAGCGTGCTGGCTCTGTTCCCATACTCCCACAGAACCTTCTCTGCGTTCTGTGGTTTGAGCCTGGAAGAAGAGTTGCAGGAATTGTTTTTTTATTTATTTATTTATTAGCAAGTGGGAAAAGTATTACAATACACATTGAAAATCTAAATATATTATTTAACCTGTATTTTGCAAAACTGCAATATTTTCAAATACTTTATTTATTCACATTTTTCCAACCCTGTATTCGATCGAGAACCCCCCCCCCCTTCAGTGGCTCTTGTCCCCGACACTGCCACAGTCACTTCAGGGAGGGAGTAAAATGAGTGGAAAACTGAAAGCCTCATATGACACACATGTTGGATCACAGGATACCCGTCCAGATCACGTTCCACGTGACAGCCAGCTGGAATCACCAACACAGGTGACAAGGACACAATGCCCAAATGCCTTTCCACCCACACAACCACACCACAAATCCCACTGCCAGAAATTTTTATTTGGATGGCTCTCACTTAGTCGTCATTGATGGGTACATATCATTGGAAGGTTTGAGTGACTCACCCCAGTCTTCTGACGAGTTTGGCAAACTCCAACAGACAGGTGTCGACTGGCAGTTTGAGCTGGCCTTCAGCCATGGCCAGCTGGCAGTCGTCAAATGAATAGTCAGTGATGGGTACACCCAGGGCTCTGGGCACAGCAGAGGAAACAATAAATAATCACTTTGTGCAAACTATAACACAGTCTGCTGAAGGCTTGTAGGTAGCCAGTACAACTACATGTTCAGAACAATATGTACTTCATCACAGGCTCACATCAGTGATGCAGAGAATGTGGTGTGTATGAGAACAAAGGTGGTCAATGTAGCCTGAACAGGAGCACTGACACTTACTGTGGTATGTGTGAATAAATAGTCATGCTAAATAAATAGTCATGCTATTAAAAGGGTAGCCAGTGTGACTCTCTTTAGTAACACATCTCTTCCACAATCTAACCACAACTGTAACTGTGTTAATTAAGTCTCACCATCTGGCTTCCTGTTCAGGTGAAAGCCTGTTGATGCTCAGCTGTGTTGCGTAATGCAACACGGCTAAAAGTGTCTAATACTCTTTTGTTGTAGTAAGGTTTTACTTTTGGAATCAAATGTTCAACATAGTTAAGCAAACCTGTTTGTTTTTAACTTATACGCAAGATCAAAACCCTACATAATAATAATAATAATAATAATAATAATAATAATTTGGTTGACTACATTTATTTTCCACTGGTGCACTTCAGGTGCCATTGTGACGCCAGTACAATTTAAAAACCCAACCCCATTAATTTCCCTGCCCCCGTCTCTCTCACACACTCGCCTTTCCACAAACAGCATCTGCTGCCTTAATAAAATGATAATGCAAAGAGCGATGTTCACGGTATTTTTTTTCTACAAGCGTCTCAGTTCGTAAAAGGAGGTCTTGAGCCCTGATATAATTTTGGGTTTAATAATTTAGCTATTATGATATTTATAGAGGTGTATAAATGTCTGACTGATACTGCATTCACTGTATACGGCATTTTTTTTATGTACTCAAAAGTTAACTATAATATTATCAATGCATTCGACTTACTTAGCCATGATGTTCCTCACGTTGATAGCAAACAGAGCAGGATTCTTTTTTTCTTCCTCTGATGGTGTGTATATGGGAAGGAACTGAGGAGTGAGCACATATAATGGCATTAATAATATGGTATCAAGTGAACTTTGCATGTGTATTGATATTGTATAAGCATTTACAATAATATATCAACATGGCATCAACATACCACAAATACGTTTATACATAAAGTTTGGAGAGACCAACTTAAATGCTTACTTCAATCACAAACTCGTTATGCAGCTGGCAAAGTGTCAGCCACAGTATTTTAAACCTGGATATGAAAAGGATACAATGAACAACAATTATCAAATAGAAATACAAAGGGCATTTGACTGTTTGAATATAAGATATCTGTTTTTTCATTAACATAATTTCCAGCCTTCATTTTTCAAGTTTAGATTGAATGGCATTCTAGGGTTAGGGTTAGGGCATGCCTTTAAATGATTTAAATTGTCCATACATCTTCTACCACTTTATACTCCACAGGAAGGTCACTAAACTAATATTACAAAAAGATCATTTTGCACAATGTTTTATGTTCATGCATTCACATTATGTGCATGTTTGCATATGTATAAGTTTGAGTGAGTGATTTAAACATTAGATATTATTACAACATCAAAGACTCCTCTCATCCTGGCAAACACCTGTTCCACCCTTTGCCCTCAGGGAGGCGATATAGGTCAATTAAATCACACATCACCAGTTTTTTTTTTCCCCAAGGCCATCTACTCATCTCTCAAACAGCACACACCAACTACAACCCAAGGACATTTATAGAAATAAACAAACATATATTGTTTAGTGGGGTATAATATTACACACTGACTTTCTATTGTATCATTTTAAAATAAAAGAGAATCCAATGACTGGCACATGAATGACAAATATGAAAAATGAAGAACTTACGCTCCAGGTCCTTGCCATGTCCATGTGATTGTGTCCTGGAAAAAAATACACAAAACATTTTTAGATTATTCATATATTTTCTTTTGACTTTGACTGCAAATGTACTTGAAAACCATGCATTTAAAAAATGGCAGCAATGATCAGATTACTATGCAATTAATTCAGCAACAGTTTCTATGAATTCATGAAGCAGTAGAGTCCCAGGTTAGTGACGCTTTAAATACTTGACTGAATTATTCTCATACATTTGCCAAAAAAGATGCCAAAAATTTGAACCAGCAAATTAATGCTTTGTTAATATCAGCTTTACATAGTTACTTACTTTCAAGACTTCCACAACTATTCCTATGGGCTAATGATTAATCTAGAATTGAATGGACAGTTAAACAGGATTATAGTGCAGTTCCATAGCATGGTTGTATCTATGGGATTTAAAAAGCCACATAAAATGATCATGTGGACTGCTGCAGGAGAGTGTATTAGGTTAAGAGGCACACAATGTACCCATTTAGTGTAATGTCTGAGGGAACTACTTGGGCATTTTGAAGTTAAATGTCTGTTTACTCAGACAAAATAAGTCATTTGTTTTGATTTGCTAAATGTAGATTCAGCCCTTTTGTGACAGCAAGTATTTTCGTTCCATCACCTGACAGTAAAGTCACTGTCAGCAATATGTATTTAAATTAGAAGCAAATTCAATTTTAGGCTGGAAACCGTGATATTCTCAAATGCTGCATTATCAATGAATAATGTCCTGAGTTACAATGGCTTTAAGAAACAAAATGATGACGACACCAAATGCTGATTAAGGAAGGATCTCACAACATTACATGGGTTTCTGCCAAGTAAACAAAATGCCTCTGCTTTACTGGGACCATTTTTTTCTCATAGATACACTGAACAACTACAATAAAAATAAGCAGCAGCCGAAAAGGCCAAAGCTAATAAAAGAAAATAACCGATTATAGTCACACTTAACCTGTAAGTAGGGAAATAGATGGAGAGTCATTCGCATTTGCTTGATATATCAAACATCATTCAACTGAACCATTGAGTAAAGTTACTGACATGGCATAAAATAATCTTACCAGTTTATTAGGGTAACGAATCACCACAGGCTGCACTGGTACAGCTGGGATGAAGGCTCCTGGAAGAGTAAGATGAAAAGTATTTATTTCAATAAGAATTCTACCATATAAAATGACCATAGTGATTTAAAAAAAAGTGCTCTCAATGACTAATCCTCATGGCAGGCTAATCTTCAAAGTCTTTTTCTTACTCATTTTGTATATGTATGCAAAAACAAACAAGTTCATCTTCAGATAAATGCGAGGTTAAACTTTAACTTCCATATCACAAATCAACAAGAACACAAGACAACTATAAAAGAAGAAGAAAAGAAAAGAAAGCTCAGTGACAGGAGAGACGTTACCTGGTTTAAAGGTGATTAAGCAGGATCTATTGGTGCATGTGCCCTCTGGAAAAATCATTATCTGTAGGTGAGAGAAGGCAATCGGTTAGCTATTGAAAAATGCAAAAGAGCAAGTTAGGACAGCATGCTGTACATCAATTTTTCTATTAATTCAAGGAATGCGTCGCTGTCCGTCTGTCTATCACATAACTGTCCAACAGCTCACTTGACAGGCTTCTACTAGTTACAATTAACTTGGTTACATTAAGTTGGAGGCAGTTACGTCACAATGCAATGTGGAATTTTACAGACAGAATGTTTGCCAGTGGGGAATAAAACTTGCAGTTACAGTTGGCAAAATACCTTAATTGTGGACAAAATGTTGGTTTAATAAAAACTAGTCCTTATGACTAATTTGAAAATACATCTACAGGGGATGTATGCCAGTTACTGCATTTAGGTCACTTAACTAGTGTTGATGTTTGTTCCGTATCATGTCATCTCTTTGGTAAATGTATTTTTTTTAGAGAATTACTGTCAGCAGTTAGTGCTTTTACACTGACTTGGCAGATGTATATTATTACAACTTGACAAAAGTGTTTGTGTGACTTTCATTTACTTACCTGAGGCCATTTCCCTCCAGAATGGGCTCTACGTTTGATTTCCTCCACAGTTTTCTTTCTTGAATCTTGGTCTGACCGTGATACAAACACTGGCCTGATGTACTTAATCAAAGCTAGAAACAAAAACCAAAGAGAACAGGGGATGCATGAATAGAAGTGCATTTCTTATCACAACTAAGCAATCTTAACTTATTTTCATTATGTGCATAAGGTTTATTAAGAGTGAATATATGGAATTGCAATATGAATTGTCTACCGCTTTATCCTCCACGTGAAGGTTATATAAACCCATGTTATTATTTCACAAATGATAACATAAATAACATGTATGGTGTTGGCTGGAGGAGTACTTCTATTTTCAAGTTAAGTGTAACAGCCTAGATTAAGTTGTCACACAGGACTGAAACCATTTGAGGCTTTCATTTCCTATTGCCTAACTACTAGATTGTACAACACTGGGTTAGACTTCTCGCAACAATGCAATAGATGGAGCATTATCACATGAGAACATGAGGTTTGCATAGTGTATGATCTGCAGGACAACCTTTGAGACAATAGCTTCTCTGTAGGTCATCTAAGCTTAAGGTGTTCAATTGCCAATGGAAAATGCCACTGGTCTTCAAATATTTTAGATTTCATTGGCAGGAGATCACAGATGTGGGAAGAATGGAATTACACATTTAATGTGCAATAAAAAATGAGCTAGGTCTATGTTGCAGGCAGCCCTGTGACTCAATTAAAACAGAAAGGAACAAAAGGAAAAGGAGAGTTTGAGGCTGTGAGAAGAAGAAATGGATTCCAACTGTGAGCTGTCTGCCTACAGGACAGGATTATGTCTCGAGTACCAAGACACACAACACACGTCACTGTGGCTGATCAGGTCTTAATGTTTATTCTGGATTCCACTTACTCGGCCAGGATTGGCATCTACTACCTCTCGCAAGAAAAATAAAGGGACTGTTTAAACTAATGGAACAAAGCTGTCAAATACCAGAATCTTATTAAAACAATAATGTGTGCCCTGATTCTATCAAAACATCATCTTAGCTGACTGCATTCGGTTGACAACAATATTTCTTTGTCAAAGTAAAAATTTGTTCGACTACAACATGTAATTAATGTTGCAGTAACTTGACATTTAGTAGGTAGAGCAGGGGGAGGAAAAATAAACTATAAGAACATAGATCTTGGCCTCACGCTCACCAGGGACATAAGAACAATTGTTTAAACTGGCAAATAATAAAGTAACTGGACGTGCAGGCTCACAACATACTGGAAATATACACAGGTTAGTAGAAACTGCTAACAGTGCATGTAAATACTGCAGCCAAGCACTGATAACTCTGATATTTACAAAAGGTTTTTCTGATGAAAGCAAATAAACAAAACACATAAAAGGAGACTGCAATGCGGGCAGGTTTATAGTTCTCAAGCTCTCTACTTTACCAAGATTAAAATTTAAATAAATGTTCTTTCATTTTTGGTACCGATACAAACTTTGATGGCCAAACTATTCAAGAAAGCAATGCCAAGAATAGATTAATTCATTATCAATTCATTTTATAATGAATTACTCATTTGAAAAACAAGTTATCTGATTTTGTTCAGCTTCTTAAAAGTTAATATTTTATGGTTTCTTTGCTTCATGTAACAAAGAAAATCATTAAGACAAAATCATTTTGGTTTGAGGATAAAAACAAGAGATTTGAACACTGGTCAACATTTTCAATATTTTTGGACAAAACCAAATAATTACTCAGTTAATCAAAAAATAATTGACAGATTAAGCGATTATGAAAAATAATTGTTAGTTGCAGCCCTAATTACTGTCTTACTGTTTCTGTAATTACTGGTAATTATTGTCTCTTCAAATTACCTTTAATCTCTAGTTTATATACCATTCATAGCACAAACTAATAAAGGGAGGCTTTAACGTATAGCTTTTCTTCTATAACTTTCTTAAGTACGTTTTGTTCTTTTGTGTGTGAGTGTGATCGTTTATACAGACAAAATATTTGATTTGTATTGTCAGGAAGTGTTAAATGAGTATAAAAATAAAATGTACATACATACATAATGTATTTAAATATTTTACAAAATGTACTTCTGAGACAAAACCAACAAACCAAAGGTGTTACTTTTTAAAAACTTCCACTTCAAATAAGGCAATTGCTTATTCTGTGCCTTAAGACCTTATTAATATTATATATTATATTATTATTTGTAGAAAATAATATGGATTTGCTTCATAACACACTGTGCAGTGGAACCCACATGTGGCTGTAATACCATTTGGAAATAACTGTCTAATCACAGAGATGTTGTATTACTGTCAAATACATTTTATATCATGAAGAATTAGATTTTTCCGTATATGTAATGCTACTTACTGCCCCAAAGAGGTATATCCCTGCTCTCAGCCTTCATGACTATGGAGGCCATTGACATTGTGACTGGGATGGCATCAAAGTAAGATGAGTGGGGTGCCAGGGTAAGAATGGGAGCTTCCGCAGGTAATGCTCTTTGCCCTTTTATAGTCAGCCAGTGGAAACCTCCTGCAAACCACATGACCCGCATGATGATCTTCAGAATTATGTCCACCAGTCTGGAAACAAAGATCATAATTCATGTGAGATTTTATTACTTAACTTAAGATATGGACTGACAATAAACAAGGGTAGGTGAGGTGAAGTTTATCAATTATATTACATTCAGAAAATAACACCAACATAACACAAACACCTTTCCTCAATTTTAACAAAAGCTATTTGCTTCCACTAGAACTCATCAACACACATTCATTTCAGATAAGTGTTCAAGAAGAGTCCTGTTTCTGCTGTGGAAGACTGAGGTTCACACAATACAACGGTTAATACAACAAAATCAAGAGCACAGTTTTCTTGATGAGCCAAAATGTTGTAGGTTTTTAATTTTTCACTATGGTGTTGGTGTGTTCATTATAGTTACAGTCATATATTCGAGGGTGTTAATTAGTATCACTAAGCAAAAATGTAAAAGCCTTACATTACAGTGTATGATATTGTATGTGAAGTAGCATTTTAAGCTCTGTGGTGTTCTGTGCTGAAAGCGCCATTGGTGATAGTTCATGCACTTGTCATGACAGTGGCCCTCAGGACAAGATTGACCAGTGTAGCTTCTCAGTACCGTATTCCCAAACAGTTGAATAACTGCCGAGATATTGAAAGTGAAAGTTATCTTGGAAAAAGGGGCAGAGGCACTCTTTCATTCAACAAAGGCTTGTTGCAGGGAGATTGGGGGACTGTCTCTGCTCCCCCTATATGCTCTGTATTAGCCTTGCTAAGTTCCACTTTAAAATAACATTAAAAAACTCCCAGCATCTACAGGTTAAAGTTTCAAATATTTAGTGTGACTAACTCTTATACTTGAAAAATAGCACAACCCTGGCTCTATAGAAGACCAACTTTCAGTCACATCACTCCAATAATTACATAATTGACTGACATAAAAAGACAAAGCAGGTGATAAGACTTTAGCACAGTACTTTATGTCTCAGCATCACTTGTGTGATAGTACTATAGTGCTTTACTACAAGACAAAACTCTAAACCAGGGGTGTCAAACCCATTTTTGTTCAGGGGCCACATACAGCACAATTTGATCTCAAGGGAGCCGAACCAGTAAAAATAGCAAAATAATAGAATAATAACCTATGAACAACTCCTTTGTTTTACATTTAATGAAGGATAATTTTACAAAACATGAAATTTCTTGAGAAATATAAGTGCAATTTCAACAATATCATGCCTAAATGTACTATTTACACAGCACACTGGATCTATAGAGGCACAAACATTTAGTCACGGGTATCTGGAGCATTTGACATTACATTTAGATTAGTGTGAAATTTTAACAAATTCATCCTGTGGGCCAGATTGGACCCTCTGGTGGGCCGGTTCTGGCCCCCGGGCCGTATGTTTGACACCCCTGCTCTAAACTATTTACAAGCAGAAACACATTATGCACATGGAGCACCCACCTCCTCCAGAGGCACTGGGGTTCCACAGTAGTCTCAGAGTGCCCTACTGTGGCCAGGAAGGCAAAAGGCCAAGCCAGCAGCATCATGAATGCAGCTATGAGTAGACGAATGGGGAAGAGCGTGACTGTCATTAATGCAATCTGGAAGAAACGGAAAAGGGGATAAAAAAGGGTTACAGAAACAGATTCAGATCAACACAATATTTGTCACCTTTAATTACTGTGGTCTAACTATAACTGATGCAAGTACAGGCTGTAAAATGACTATCATTCATTCAACAACACAGATATGCAAATTCTCAATCAATAAAGAACATTAAATTAGGATTTCGCATATCTCCATATTTTGTGTCATTGCTAACATCTGACAAATTCTGTAACTTTTTGCATCTAAGAAATACTGTGTGTGTTCATAGTGGAACACAGTGTGGACACAATGGAAGGGTTTTTCTGCCACTGAATAACTGGCCACACTACATAGTCAAATATAACAGTGAGGGTTAATGAGCAGTAAATTGAGGCTGAATTTGAAATCAGTCTCATCTTTGCTTCAGTCCCTGCAGCATTTCTTCTAAAATGTGTTGTGTTGTCCAGCAAGGCCATGATAATGTCCAGTGTATAAGCATACAGCTGTTATTTATCTGTAGCCATTATTGCCACAGGGGATACACCAGTTTTATTTTCTTCCTCATTTCGTTGTTGCTGTATTTAAATGGTCCATTAAAGTACAATTGATACCAACTCAGACTTCTATATTGACTTTTATAAGTGGGCTCATGGATTGACTGAAAAAGTACAAATACTCATGATAATCTAATCCATACCAAATGCCAAAAGTTTACTACATAGATTATAGTCCAATGGATTATTTTAGGTGTCTATGTGTGGCCCTGCGATGGACTGGCGAGCTGTCCAGAGTGTACCCCGCCTATCGCCCTATGTCAGCTGAGATTGGCACAGCACCCCCCACGACCCTCCGGTGGAGGACAAAGCGGTAGATAATGGATGGATGATTATAAAATCTCCAAAATAGCATTTTCAAGAATAATAAAACAACATTATTATTGACTTCTGTAATAGATAATAGAAAAAAAGGACATCTAAACATCCAATATGCAACAAAGCCGAACTATCTCGCTCGCATTATAGACCTATACAGTACACACAGGCAGCACATCTGTGGCATGGCCTCGCTACACAGCTCCATGCATCAGCTACGCAATTGCAAACACAAGCGATAATCCAAGAATTATGTCAATAATACACAATTTAAAGGCATGTCAGTGTGTGACTCAACTCTGTTTCAGAATATGCACTTTATGAACTTCACATAATGTACATATTCATGTAAATGTTAAATGGTGCTCGTTGTTTTTTAAGCTCAAACAAAACCTGAAACTTTAGTGTTTGTTTTAATGGTGGTCATTTACTGAAGTGCTTTGTATGGCTCTCCGATAACACCACTTATCTAATCTTATGCCAATATTTGTTTTGATAACGACTACTAGGGACTATAAAGTCTGTCTACAGACAATTTGTCTGACAGTTAAATCAACTTAAAACAGTCGTTTAAAAAAAACTGCTTTTTTTAAACTAATGCCATTGCACAGTAAATGGTTTTCTTAAGTTCAAGAGTAATATTCCTACCACTTCCAACAGTCACACACTAGTTCCTTTTGTCTTGTCATAGACTTTTAAACCATTTACATTCCCAGGATGCACTGAAAATACATCAATTAATTATGGACTTCCTCCACACATTTAAACAAATCTGAAATCCACTCTTTTGCACAAGAAAAAGCCAGCACTGGAAGTACTGCTATATTTATTTATTTTTTTCATCGTAAAAGAGTTTTTGTCAGGAATGTTTGAGAGCCTCTGGATAATGCATTTGTTAAAAATTTATTCAGACCCAGAGCATGAAAGCATGGATGTCACTTAGAATTAAAATACAAGCAACTCTACAAAAGACGAGTTATTCAGGCAATAGTCTGAATTCAGGCTCTTAATAAAAAGGCATTTTTAAAAATATGCAGTAGAGTTTGTCAAACACAAAATAAGGACTGGTGAGACTATTTATTTTTAGCTGCCAACATAGGGTGAAATGCGTAAATACACAGATAATAATATAGAAAATTAACTGCAATTTACAGTTCATAATAAAACTGCAGAAACAAGTGAGGTGTAGCTGGTTATAGGTAAAAAGGTAAAGCAACAAGTTGTTATGATGTCCACAGAAATACTGACCTACAGTATAGAGTCTTTTTTCAGCAGAAACCGTGCGACTTCCGGTTTGACATTTCTGGTCAGTAGTCATTTAGCTTTACGCCACAAGCATGACAACAGCTTTGACAGATAATATCTCTTGTGTGCAGTCAAGACTTGCACACAAGAATTTTATAACAAAAAGTGAAAGGCTTTAATAAAACAGGAAAGTCTAGATCATCATCATCTTCATGGTGATTCAAGAGGCAGGCCAGGAGATGAACATCAGTGCAATTCTGCGGAATTGAACCAATATTTGAGGAAATTGACTGACGTGGCTAGTCATACATGTCTAAATAATTAATTAAACATACGCATTAATTAAAAGTTAACAAAACAGAAATTGATTGAAAAATAAATGAAATACCTCCACTTCCATTTGATTGCATATTGTACAGCAGACTCATAAACTGTGAGGTACAATGCCAAATTGGCTTGTCACAACAATAAATATTCAAGTCAGATAAACCTATTGACTCCTGGGCTTTTGATAAGGTACATTTACAGGAAATGGTCACAGCCCACAACCTTTTCTTCTCGCTTTGTATGTAACAGTTTAGATTGTGTCTACCTCATGTGGATGTGAATGTGAAAGCAAGAGCAGCACTGAAAACAGCTGTTCCCAGTTACATCAGTATGAGGAAGCCAGTTTCCATCACTCCATGACCCACTTTTTGTTCACCACTTAGTGTTTAACCACTTAGAAATTGGATTCAAATGGCCAGCTACTGTATGCAAAAGTTGAAGCTGAAAAAAGCTTTAATGTGAGCTTAATGGGAGTTAGTAGAGCAGTAGATGGAGTATTTTACTTTAAATAAATAAGCTTCAATAATTCCTTCATTGACTTTAATATGTTACAGTTTCATAAGATTCGGTTTTCCTTTATACAGCTTACGTCCTTCCCTTTCCCTTTAAACAATATTAAATATGTGGGAACCTCCCTTGGTCACTGTTGAAACACGATTGTCTTGCATACCTGCTATGTCAATGCAGCACCATTCATAAAACAGGCACAGCAGTGCCCTACTTTCTCAATATTTACTAATGCTTTATATAAAATACCATCTACTATGCAACAAAATGTTTTACTGTTCTGTGCTTTAATTGGCAATAACGCCAGACATTAATAATATAAATAACAATGTATATCCCCTAGAGCTATGAGTGAATTTGAGTTTAGAGACCAATATGAGATTGCAGCCTGGCATTTTAAGAACAAAATAAAGTCACATTGTGCTGTTTCGTAGGAAAGTGACACTCGTCACAAATCAAACCTCTCAAATCATCCCATTCTGTATGTAACCGTTTAAATGTATGAAGCAGAATGTGCTTGGTGTACTGCTTAATGTTGACACACGGCACAGGGTAAGTACATGCACACGAATTGCGTTTACATGACGTAAAATGTGAAGGCAGACCATGTGTGAAAAATTATAGACCGCCCCAGTTTAAACATGTAAATTATGAGTGATTTTCATTATACAACTCACATAACTGGAAAGAAAAAGATAGGTTAATGAGAATGTACACACATTCTGCATCCATTCCAAACAATTTGAAAAGAGGAGTTAACAATCAAAACCAATGACTGCAAGCAGGAGGTAGATTGCAAATAAACACAATGCAGGGGAGCCTAAAAGCTCTAATCTGATTATCATCAGTACTACAGGTCTGCTCCGTGAAGCAAAAAAGTAAAATATATATATTTCAAACATAAACAATTAGAGGAAATCCATCGGAGCAGCGGATTTGAACGAGACTGTCAGTTTCCCATCATATTCTCCACTTTCCATATCCACACGTGTTTGTTGGTGGCTGGGTGGGACGTACCTTTACAGCCAATGAACAAATCTAGGATAAAATTGCACGGGCGGCTAGAAATATGTGTTAAAACGTGTTAAAACCGAATGCCATTGTTCCAGCATGCGCTGTTAATACAAAAAACAACAGCAATAATGATAGCAGGAGCAATAAGAGAGTAACAACCGAGGCCCAATGTTGTGCAAGCGACCATGCTCAAGTCTCTGCATCTTCTTATAGTGGGTTATGAAGGATTCCTGAGAGAGATGGATTGGTTTTACTATTTTAAACAGTCGTGAGTGAAACACACTATATCTGCAGCTAAAGAGACATAAACAAATCTCAGTCTTTGACTGAGACATGAAAGTCATACGCGGTGTCAACAGAGCATCAAAAAGCAGAGCGCAACATGTATGTAGCTAATGCTAGCTTGTTAGCTAACACTAGCTCAGCTGCAGACTGCATGCAATCAGGAAAAAAACTGCCAAGTTGAATCTTGGTGACAGTCTCTCCACAGTGTAGCACTAAAGCGTCATCTCCCACAAGTAAAATATTATAATATGCGAACATAATATAATAACTACCTTTGCCCTTTCCCGAGGGGTGAATTTCAAGACGTGCACAAAAGGGTTTCTGAACGGTGGCGCTTGATCCATTTTCTTCCCATCTCCTTCCATTGCACATTGCCTGTTACTCGGCAACCTCATTCTACCAATAAGCAGCGTTGGTCGAGGGTACAGATAAACGTCTCAATATTAAAAACAAAAAAAATGATAATGCCAGAAAGGAGAACTCCTCGCGCAAAACGCCGTTCCCCTTATCTTTCTTACGCCGTCTTCGCTAATTGAAGTGGCAGTACAGGGTTATTAACGTTATCTTCCTTCCCCGGACAGCATGGAGGGATAATGGTTAGCTCAAGGATTAACTGGGGGTATTTGAAGACGTCGTTATCTCCCTTCCTGCCGTGCGCAGGACGCCTTCCTCCGTGTGTTTCCAGTATGCTAGCTGTGGATGCTAACGGAGCCCCAATCCAGCGCCTCTTAACCGTACGCACGCGCAGTGCCGTAAACTCTGGGTCTGGATCCCTGTGTGATGCTGCTGCTTTCTCAACTGGCACCATATAGTGTGTCACTCTTGGTTTATTTTAGAGGGTATAGTGAAATCACTCAAGTGTCCTAGTAAGCTGACCAGGCTGCAGCGTATCATTGGCTCTGCTGAGAAGGTGATTGCAGCTGACCCCTCTCACCCAATGCACAATTTGTTTTTGTTGCTCCTCTCTAGCAAGAGGCTGCTGTCCATTAGGACCAAAACAACATGACAAAACGTTTTTTCCCCTCTGCAGCTGATCTCTTCAACAAGAAGAGAAGGTGATTGGCTGCAATCATTTGCCACAACTCTCCTCATGTCATTGCAAAACTCCATATTGCAATGACAATTACTACTGTCCGTCTGCACTAGGTCTCATGTTAGACATCTGTATTAAATTGTGTCCACCTTTGTTTTAAATTATATTCACTCACTGTTGTAAATAACTCTTTTTTTAAAACTCTTTTCTTTTTTATTTTCCTTACAACTGACCAGAGAAAATTCCTAGTATTGTGTAAACTTTACCTGGCAATAAACCTGATAGTAATTATTTGCACTTTCAAGGTGAAGCACTGAACTTAAAACTTCTACCAGATGTGCACTAAATAAGCAATCTTCAACTCCAAAATAAAACCAAATAACTTAATCTCAACACTATTGCAATATCTAAATATACCTAAAAATATGTAGATCTCTTTGTTAAAATGTTTTTTTCTCCACACACCCTATCACCAGGCAAGACATGTGTCTTGGGCCGGCTCTGCTGTACAGTCAATCAAAATGAAATGCGCCAACTTCTATGATGCAAAGAGGAAAATAATAAAGTCATATAATTCACTGATTTAAACTGAGAGGACATGAAAACCAGTCAAAGCTGTGGAATTATGGATACAAAATTACAGAGAAATATCTGACTCACTGAGCTGACAACAGTGACTGGACAAACAAACTCTTCATAAACTATGGTATGCAAGAGTACAAAGGATGATGCATTCAACATTAACAATAAAAGTATGCAGACTACCATCTAGTGGTGACAACCAGTAGTCACTGTGTTGTATAGAATCTGTTGTTGGATCAGAGAACATGAAGCAACCAAGGCTTTTGATGACATTTTTTTGAGGATGTAGATTAGAGTTTAGTGGTGACCTTGATAGAGTCAGGTTTAAAAACAAACACATTGTTTTACCTTGCAAGGTCGGGGAGTGTGTCCAACACGCTGTCAATTAAAGCCAAATTCCTCTGAGACACTGAAACAGGAACTAAGCATTTCAACCATCACTACAACTTGTGTCCAGCACATCACAGAGGCAGTATACTGTAAAACCCACAAACGCAGTCTAAAATTGAAAATTGGGTCAAGAGCTGGTGTTCATTAATGGCCTGCACACACACATACACATACAATTTTATTCACAAATTATGTTATCTAACTGAGTACAAAGGCATTTGAACAATGGGCACTCCAGTAGCGCGTTGCAGGGAATAAAAGTAAATCACTCAATACCAATATTTAGCATGTTTCTCAGCAAATAGAGGCACAACTGAACTGATGGATTATCCTTGGCAAGAGGTTCTGAAAATATAATGTATTATTCTCATAAAAAGCCTCATATGTTTCGGCTTTTCTTGCATTTGCAATATTTAAACTTAAACCAACGGCTCTTCAGCTGATCATATACTTCCATCTAGTGGTGAAAATCTCACATTACAATCAGAGAAGCTATATTTGTCTCAAGTCTCAAGGCACCAACCAGCTTTGTTGTTTTTATCTCTGTCACATTCTATGATCATTGGCACTAGGATTGGAATAATGTGATTTAAAGTTGGTGTTATATACTATCAAGCTGTCAATGAGTTTAACAATATGTATCTATGTCTTTTATAAACCTGTTGTAATCTGCCTTTTTTCACATCAGATATTTTTGACAGAAAACAGAGTTTTACCAGTGACATTAATTAGGGCACTACTCCAGTTTTAAGCAAGGTCATACTATTGTTCAAGGGTAAAGGTAGGTCAACACTTTTACCTGAAAAAAAAATCCTTTTAAAACTGCACAGGTTTTTACAGTATTTTCTGGATGTGTTCCAGTAAAGTGATTGAGAAATAATCATTGCTAAAACAACAAATCTAATAGTAAGACTTTTGCACAGTACTGTTTCTACAAAGCTTAGGCACTGCGTAGGTACCGAAAGTGCCAGCAATAAAAAACAAAAAAATAACATTTTGTTATAAATGTGTAATTGTGATATGATTTAAGAACATCAACTAAAAACTTGATTCCTTATCTCTATTTGGAGTGAGCCACTGTTGATGTATCTGATAAAATGCTTTTCATATGAAATAGAGAAGTTCAGTATAGGCACACCTTCAAATGGCGACTGGAAAAAGTTTCTTCAGAAGGACGTATTGTTGCAAACAATAAAGCCAAAGCTGCACACACAGCAGTTCCCCATTTGCAAACCTATATTGATTCAAGCATGATGTGAAAAAAAAAAATGTTGTTATTCAGAGGCTTTTGCTTTCTTTATCACAGTTGAATTCTCCATGTCCTCACAGCAATCATGTTTTTGCTCCCGTTTTTGTAATTGCAACCATGTCAAGATCAAGTAGTAAAACACACACGTGCGCAAATGTGCCATGCAGGCACACATACACACACACGCACCCACACACACACATGCAGTTCAACTTCCTATTTTAATTTGGGTGTGGAGCATGTCGTCAGAGTGCCCCGTGGGCTGACCATATCAGGTTGTGACATTTGCATTTGACAGGAATCACATCAGACAGGGTTAATACTCTAGAGAATTGAAGGAGAGAAAAAAGAAAAATGAAAGAAAATAGTGGAAAAGGTTTCACCCATCTCTACTACACTCGCTTCCCGCACTCTCTACCCCCCTCAATCCCATAGCTGAGGTGCTTAAATTAAAAAGGAAGAAATGCAATTTAAAGACATGGGGTAAACAATCACAAAACACTTGTTTCTGGAGGAGACACAATTTCCTACTGCCTTGTCCAATTTCTTATGGCCTGGAGGGCTGCCGCATGCGTTTTAACACCTGGTTCTACACCGCTGATTAAAATTGTAATGTCGGTGTTGAATCAATCCATATGACATTTTGGAAATGCACAAGTATCAGGACATTTTATATAGACAGCACTTTTTTCCCCCATTGTTTTCATTTGAAACTAAAAGGTGCAAGGTGTTGACTTGCACTGCATGTCGCTACTATGCCTTCCAACTGTTTGAGAGGAAAAGGGAACGTTTCAATATCCTGCACAAATATGAATATGCCATTCTCCTTGTTTTACACGTTATTTACTCAAAAGCCACATGTACACTGCGCTGACTAACCTAAAATGGGACGGTCGAGTCTGTGTATTTTCAGGTCATCATCATTGAATATTATATAAATACAACATGGAATGCGTTTCCTCACAAACCGTTGTGAAATGCAATTAAATGCAAAACTGAAAATAAATGATCATAATATGGACACTTGCAGACTAACCATACGTTGCTAAAACCAAAGAAGATGGAGGCATACAGCAGATCAGTGTAGACGCGGTGTGAGACAATAACTGAGATAATTCCAGAACAAATGAGTGTGATGACATTAAGGAGGCTGGAATGACTGAAAGGGAAAGACATGAGTGAGAATAAGAACAAGAGAGAGAATGTCCACATTTTTATAACACTATTATACCAGTTAACCCCCTCAGGCCATGCATCTGAGGCAGAGTGACAGATGGACTGTTGTTTGCTTCACACCGCAGTAATGTTTTACCAGCCCCTGCGCCCATGTCAATCAATGGCCGGCATGTTCCAAAACATATTCAACACACAAGGAGAACACTTTGGCTCGAGGAAATGGATTGTGTATAAGATTGACATGAGGGTCTCTGGATATGTCAGTCACCAAAGGCCCTTTGTTTACCCCTACACCAAGCCCTGTGAACAAAAACATTTCCTTTTGTTTAATTTCTTTCTTTGTTTACAATATAAATCCACACATTTCTCATTTACATTTGGAACAAGGTGAAGGAAATAGAAACACAAGGTAAAGTTCAAACACATTCTGCGGATTTACCCTAGGGAGGTGGTTTTGTTAAAAGCCACAGGTGAGAGGAAGAGCGGAAGTCATCCGTCTACAGCGCACTTTTATGAAAGTGCTAATCTTGCAATGAGTGCAAGATGAGAGAGGTACGGATGGGAGGGCAGTCGGACTGTTAACATTTGAAAGCATGATTTTTTTACAACTGAAATCCAAGCTGCTGTTCCCATCCCTGGCATCAAATATAAGCGGCTTCTCTCCAGTTCTTCTCATCTCTATCCTCCCGCCTTTTGTCCTTTCTTCCTGTCTGACATGTCCAGGTGCTACGCTATCTCACAGCTAGGAATCCATGAGCCTTGTACATCCGCGGCTCTTTGAAAGGAAAGCCACTTTTCTGCTCATCTTGGAAAGCACTTTCCATCGCCCTCTGTGTTCCGCATGGAGATGAAGGGGGTTCCTGCTAGAACAGCAGGCTTTGTAACCAAAGCCACATGTTGGGCAGGACAGCCAGTTGTAGGACAAGAAAGATCTTTGTGGTGAACAGAAGTGCTTGGCTGTCCTCTTGCGTGCCTGTCTGTCAACGTTGCTTTGCTGACTGGACACCTGTTCAAATGTAATTTTACACAAGCAAAAACAAAGACATGGGGAACATTGCAAAGAGAGATTATGTTGGCGTATGCGTGTGTTTGTATGTGCTTTTTTTGTGAAGAATTCCGTAACTGATGTTAAGTGTCCTCCTCTGAAGGGTAAAATCAACACCTATCATTGCAATAGAGTCAGCCTCTCAGGAGGTGAGACTGATCAAGGCTGAACAAGTGAATGTGGAATTTGACACTGAAAAATGTTGCTGGGATATTCAAGAGATGGCCTTTGACTCTGGGAGTAAGCTAGGCTACGATCGGTGTGAGCACCGAGTGACTGAAAAGCTGGGATTTTCAACACAACTTAATCTTTCCCATTGGGAGCTTCACGTTCAGTGGTGAATGGAAGAAGGGGGGAAAAAAAGGGAAAAGAAAAACATTAAATAAACAGAGGAGGGATGATAAATGGAGACACAAACCTATTCGGGGATGAAAGGGGAGGTCATGGCTTTGGAATGTGACTGGGTGATAGAGAGTAGGAAGAGGAAACAGATAAACTCTTGCGTGCAACGAGCACACACACACACACACACACACACACACACACAAGTAGCCCTTTGTGCTAATCATCAAGGGTCGAGTGTTAGCTGACAGAAACCACTGATCTGCCTCGGTGCTAAAACCTTGATAAGGCACTCGGAAATCTGTGACCTGTGTGTGTGTGTGTGTTTCCACAAGCCACACAGTGGCTTCTGAGGTATAAAACAACACTGCTAACATTGTAGTGTGGCAGGTGTTATGCTTCATAATTTAGCAGGAATAATCCATTATGTATGTGATTTGGCTTGAATGATACACACTAAAAGGCACAACCGTTACCTTAGCCATCTACATCGGCGTTACTCACACATGGAGACTATAGACTGGTCTGTAATTTGGTATACCAACAGCCTTTGTTCTATAAGCCTGTATGGCCTGTGATATGGTCGGGTGTTGTTGGATGTGCTAGAATGGCCTACGCAGTGGAAATTGCTGTGCATTTTTATTCTGTGTGTTCTGTCTTGATTTGTTGTCACATTAGCAGTGTATTAGAGTAACAGGGCTTTTTTTTTTTTAACAACAACAACAACAACCTCTCAATCTCAGTCATTTAAGATGTTACATGTCGTTTGTTCAAACCATTTGAACTTAAATGTTTCTGCTTTAACGTCTAGTACCTGTGCAAGCAGGTGAGACTCCAGGAAGTGAGGCTATTGTCTCCCAATAATTTGGTATTCTTGTGACTATCATCAAGAGAGGGAACAAGTGTCCAACTACACACATACAGGTGGTTGCACAACCAAACGACCAAATGACATGGTTAAGGTTCACCCTGGATGTGTCATCAGTTCACTTCATAGGGTGACGATAAAGAAACCAACTACTATTTTATGTTACTATATATGGTAATTATAACTGCAGTTTATGGACAGTGGGTGCTTGGAGAAAAACATGCGGACACTGAGAGAACATAGAAATGCCACTGTATAGTACAGATCAGTTATAAGCAGCAATTTGCCATCAAAGGAAAGCTCTCAGAATGACATGGGAGAGCAAGAGTGGGCCAATTATTTTCCAGACAACCAGATTAATAAATGAGGACACAAACGTAAAGACTCCCCATTAATAGGAACAAGTGGTCAGGAGTTCAACTATTTTGAGGTTTTTATTGTGAAATGCCTTTACACATTCTGTTTAGTCTTTCAATTGGACCTTTCTTTCTCTTTGTCATTTCCTCATCTTCATTTAGTTAAAATCTCATGCATTTATTGCATGTGCAAATCTTACAGTGCCTAAATATACTGTAAAAAAAAAAAAAATCACATGTGTGGTTGTAGGGGAGCAGGATGATCATACAGTATAATTGCTCATTTTGAATAATTTAAACAATATACATAATATTTTTGTGTCTCCTCTAGAAACAATTGTTTTGAGTTGATAATTCAAAAACATACTACACTGTACAAAACATGTCAATTGTGATTTTTAAGCAGATGTAAATGAAGTTATCAGCTGCAAACAAATCAAACCAGGGTTGTCCCTTGTTGCAGTACTCACTGTGCGCAAAAGGAGGAGCTCTAGTGATGTTCTTTAGACCACTTGGGAAGGCCACAGATGGGACTTGAGGAGGAGAGTATTGCATGTCTGTGTGACTGTGAACACCAAAACTTGCACGACAGTGTCTACAAGTCTCATGCGTATAATGTCATCACTGTATGAACAACACTCCTGAACAAATATGTTCATGCATTTCAGCACGTGACCTTGTTTTGGGATACTGGTTTTATATATAAGATTCCTTGTGTTTAATGCATGCACATACACGTATTGTGCTTTTGCTGATGTTTTTTTAATTTATTTTTTTCCCCTAATAATTAAAAAAAACTGAAAACATTATCTATTTGCAGAATGAATTTTGGTTTCCTGGCTGAAGGTTTTGTGCAACATGCTGCACTTTAAAGAGCGATAAACAGCCATAGAATGGCTGAGAGTAATTAATACCATAATCAAGTTAGTATTTGTATTTGGACTCAGGAAATATTGAATTTTTTGGTGGTCTTTGGTACCATCTTTTGGAAAATCTGTGAATCTCTATCACTAGAGAAGTGGCTGGATTTTGAAATGCTGCAGAATTTCTTATATCTGAATGTATCTCAAATAAGTAAATGCTTACTAGAAGTTTTCTCTTTCATAACTAATTATCCATAACTTATAACAGTTTGCTAAAAAAATATACAGGTGCAAAACAAACAGCAGTGGGAGAGGCCACATTATTTAAAACTGGAGGTATTAGAGGTACTAGCACTAGCAGGTTTAAGTTTTCACATTTTCACTTGTACACCTCGATGAGGAGGTGCTAAAGATAACATCTTTGAGCGGTCTTTATACTCTTTATGCTAACTATATTACGTTTTAGAAAATCAAGGATTGAAACTGTGCATAATAAATAACTGTCATAATTAGTTTTGATTTTAGTCTATAAAGTTGGCACAAGTAACAGGCACAAAACAGGAAAGTGAAGATAGTGAAAGTCTATGAAAAGTTTTTTTATAAAGGAAAAACTAATCCTTTAGGGACATACAGTAGAGCGGCTCAAAATGTATAATAGTAAATGTGTCTAAGTACAGTGACATTCGACAGCAGGCAGATTATCAGGCAAAAACTTCCCTTCTGTACATCTAAACCCAGCTGCCTTGTAGCCCTTACATGCTGTTAGAACTCTGCACAATGGTTGACATTGGTCTTGCAGCAAAGAAAACAATGGTCCGACATGCTCCTATCAAACTCTGACTGAAATCCCCCCTTTTACCCTGCTTTCATTCTATGTCATTCTGCCATGTATCTGGCCAGGACTTACAAGTCTCCGGCTGTGACATAAGGGATTCCATGTTGTCCACTCCTAACAGATTACACAAGGACAGAAGACAAAAGGATAGCAACGTGGCCTGTGCATTTACTGGCTTTAAGAAGGGAGGTTAAGAAGGTGATGGGAGGGGAGAAAAAGAGTGAGAATAGTCATTTCCAGATATGAATATTAATGGGATAAAGAGTAGAGAAGGGGAAAAAAAACAAGAAGAAAGAGGAGAAAAAGGAGAGTAAAGGGAGAGCTTTATACTCCTCTTGGTTATCACTGGACCAGGCCAGCATCTTTATTCTACCAGGAGAAAATGCTAATCATCAATCTCAGGCTGCATGCTATGTCTCTGTTTAATAGCTGATAGGGAGTCTCCACAGGCTGCTTTGCTTCTTTGTTTAAAATGACATATAATGGGACTGAGCCTTATCAGTGTCTCAATGCATTCTCTCTCTCTGTCTCCCAGTCTAACCATCTCTCTCTCTCTCTCTCTCTCTCTTTCTTTGTTTCTTTCTCTAGGATTGTTGTCCAGCGTAAAGGAAGAAGGAATAGCAAGCCACGATTGATTGTAAGCCAGGGATAACTTAATCCATCAATTTAACATGAAATGAATATGCAAAATGCAAAAGTGGGGTTGGGAGTTGTCAGGGGAGGGTGGGGCCTCTTCACTGTTGACAAAAGAGGAGGACAAACAAATGAATGGGTAAGCAAGAGAGAGAGAGAGGCATAACAGATGGTTACGGGTTTGTATTATTAGTTACTACCTACAAAAACCACACTCTCATCTTCGAGGCAAATCCATCAGCAGGGCGTTTTTGTTTTTCGCCATATTTCAAAATGACGGACTGGAGGCAAATCATGATCACAATTCATTGTTGCACACATGAGTAAATCACCTGCTGAGAATACATCACCACTGTACCTTTGTTGTTGACGATGAATCAACAGATCTGTAAGGACAACACTCACAATGTTTTGAATGTAGGACAACGTACACGTACGGAAAGGTCTGGGAAATGCTGGTGGATCTCTTGGTGAAAGAACAACAAAAAAAAAACCCACCAAATCCCTAACCTTAAATAACATGACAAAGATACCTAGTGGTGTATCTGACCAAACGTAGTAGGACAGTGGAACAATGTTTTATGATAGTCATAGTCTTGCGAATAATTTCACTCAATTCAATTCACCTACAGGTGGTGTTGCAACTAAAAATACGCTCAGAGGCATACAATTCCAATGATTTAAAGTCATATGTAATATACTCATCAGCCCTACTTTTTTTAAACTACAGCTATTCATAAAAGTTTAAATGCATACATATACATATTCTTGTAGAGCAATATCTGTGAGACACAATGCATTAACTTGCCCTTTAGCCATTACAACTAAATGCCTTGACCTAATCTAACCCTATAGAACCAGGTCTTAACCCATTAACAGCATTTTAAGGTATGACAGAATGTGAGGGGTTCTCACAAAGATGTATGTGCACACACACACAAATTCATTTTAGCGCTGGAGTGTGAAAAAGTTTGCAAAGTTGAGAGCTGACCCTGCCCGAGTAATGACAATAAATGAAAATCAAATAATCTAGCGAGATATTTCCATTTCCTCACCGTCATGCACTTACAGGTTGCTTCTCCTTATGGTGGTTTCGGGTCAGCTACTTGTCTGTCTCATGATCAGGAGGGAAGAAAAACATTAACATTGAACATAGGCTGGAGCAGATGAAAGCTCTCGGCCTGACTGTCAGTGCTCCGATGTGATGAGACGTCATTACTTATTCATGAGTCCTAAATGCAGAGTAGAGGAGATGGGCATGGCTGACCCTGAATCATAGGGGGTGGGGAGTGTGTGTGTGTGTGTGTGTGTGATGGGGATTTTAGATGAAAGCGGAGTGATTGAATCAAACTCAGTGAGCCAGCTGCAATGTTGACTTTATCTACAGCGCCATCTAAGATAAACAAAAAACATATGTAATCTTTATTTATAAAACATGGTCTTTCTTTGTGCCCACGCACAAGTCCAAGTTTTTGACAAAGAGGGTTAAGATTGGCATGTGGGAGTGTGGAGCATGTGTCGTTGAAGGGGTGCTTTAAGGATAAAGTCAACTTTGATTTGTGCTCTTGATACTCTACTATTCTCCATATGTTTGTGGCTAATCGTTTACCCTGTTAGAAGTTTGGGACTTATTCGTTTGGTTGTGCAATAAATGATTTTGACTGGTCAGATGTGGGAATTGATGAAGAATGTGCAGATCAGTGAGACAACTGCCTCCCCTAAAGTCAGCCCTCAATGTGATTCTTACTGCATACTATCCCTTACCAAATAGCAGACTTTGGTGCAAAATAGAAAGTAATGTATGTCTACAGAGCTACATAATATCGCTTGACTCAGTTTGCATATGGTGGCAGGAAACGCTTCAGCAAAAAGGAATGGTGCAAGTGCCGGTTTCAAGCCTTCAAAGTTCCCTGCCCACTTTAAAAATCCATCCAAATCCGCGGAGGTCAAGCAATATATGATAAAACCTGACAGACTGAATATATCTGCGTCTTACAATACCCCTGGGTGCTTTTCACAAGTACGGAAACAGCCAGAGTGAACATGATTCGAGATCGTCTAACCTGATATGTTCAACGTTCTTACACATGGCAAGAAATGGATTCCGATGGCTGTGTCTTCTGTGCTGGCTTTGAACGTGTTTTGTGGCAGTGATCCAACGCTACCGTCTCTGTGGATCTTTGGTAATCTGGTAAACTGCTCACCCGTTACTCTGTCCCCGACTGTTTTGGCATCACAGCAGTTACCATATTGACTTTTTATCAATACAGCAGATGGAGAGATGTTGTTTTTCACATTACACTGCTGGTTACATCATGTCTCTGCCTGTCATTTTGGATACATCAAAAAGGTGATTCAGGTTAACGTTAAGGACTAAAGGCCGTGTTGGATATCTGTAAAAGTTTTCCAATACAGTAGGGTTTCACGCTGAATTCAAACGGCCTGTTCTTTTAAACACATTTTCTATAAACCGTTGAGCACACATCAACACAAATACAAACAAAATAAAGTATAAACACAGCGGCACAATAAACCATGTCATGGCCTGCCTCCAGGTTACTGTGCCTGCCTGGCATGATACTGTGTACATTCCAAGCACGAGCCCCCTCATCATCTTTTGGTGGCCACAACAACAGAAAAGGCATAAGATGGCGATTCTAAAGTTATACAAAGGTTATATAGCGATATAATTGAATTTAATATGATGTATGGCAAAGCTATACAGAGGCAACAGAAAAAAAAAGTTTGTGCCCCAAGTATTGATTTGGTCACTCTCATACTATAAAGAGGAGGAGGGTAACGACACAGGTTCCTGTGCTCAAAGCCACCTCCAGAGCCAGTTATCAGCAGTATGGAGATAATGGAGAAGAAATAAGGTAAAATGAGGTAAAATGTGGTAAAATGACATTTTAGTAATGACAAATAACATACGGTAACATTACTACTTAGCACAAACAAGTACAGCTGCCGTGATTGATGGAGTAATTTTCAAATGAAGGATCAGGAACATAGTGCAAGTCTGTTCTTTTATTTATCTGCAGCTTAAACTCTGTAGGAGGTATAGAGAAAAGTGAAGGGCTGGAATTAACCAAATAACCTTCATTTAAACATTCCACAGTATTAATACATAGCTTAGTTGCTTCTACTGATCCAATACAAAGAAAGACAACTTGTCTTTTTTGAAACTCCTCTAGACACGGAGCTTTTTCCTTGGAATGAATGCGTGTCCCAGGTTTAGTGTACTGTTATCTGTTTTTCTATCACTCTCTGTCTTCTCCACCAATGGAACTCTCTTTCTCTTGCAAAGTTAAGTTGTTTTTGGCCATTCTGCTGCAGCACCATCTGCCATTTTCATCACTGGGGATAGATGGAGAGAACGTTATATCCTTGTTTTGGTTAAGCACTGGCTGACAAAGTTCCTTTTTGGAAGAAACGACTCGTCATTTTTCTTTTCTTTTCTCCATGAAAGTCATGTTTATGTGGCCAAGAGAGCCACACACGGTGAAAGCAAGGTGTTTCACACATCTATAAGCGCCGAGGTGTTGTTTTTCTATCGCCTTCACAGTTTTGACATCATAAAGGCAATTTTAAGCTAAAGTCTTGATAATTACAAGAAACATAAAAAAAAAAAGACACCTGTTCAGGATTTCTCCAGACACTTTCTCTCCCTCTTCTGTTGGATTCCCCTGGAATGAATTGGATGGGATATTCTGAGTGAAAACCGCATCTTTTATGATTCATATCTAGTTACCCTATGACTCAATTTTCCACTGAATGCTGCTCCTGTGTGATCAGAGACCTGAGGGTGCTATACTGTTTCAAAGCAGCTGGAATGATATGTCATCGCCGGGGGGAGACGAGAGAAAAGAGATGACTATTGTATGGATTGTATCTGAAAACTTTGTGAGACATGAGACACTATTAACACATGCACATAGGCACGCTTCAGACAGCTGAACTGGTCCAACATTACTTTGTTAACACAGAACAAAAGGAAGAAAATGGCCCAAGTAACTTTGGCACACTATCCGTTTTGACTGTTAATACTGTGGTCTTAACCAGCCCCCACAAGCCCCGTCAGCAGGTTGTTTGATTCGATACAGCTGGCTGTGGATTAAAAATGTAAACGTAGTTCCAGACTTGTAGCGAGACAAATGATAGCAAGTAAAAAAAACCCTGTTGGCCCATGTTTCCGACCTGATTTACAGACCCGGCACTCTGGTTTCTATCTAGCAGACTCCTGAGCAAACAGGCCAGAGAGGTTACACTACAGGAAATGAACTCAATATCATGTAACTATTTCTTGTTGATAGAGGTGGGTGTAAAATATGCAAGGCTGGACTTTGTGGGACAACCCCGCCACGCTGTTATTGACTATTCATTTTCCCTGTTTGTCATTGATGTATGTGGGCAAAAGAATAAGTAATGCATATGTAACCTATATATACTCCTTTTAAAATATACACCGGCCAAGCAGTAAAAAGCTGCCCCAGTGATTTTTCCACAGTCCTTATCTGCATTTGCAGGTTGCCCAGATCCATCAGTGTTTATGAAGCCGGGGCCAGTGTAATTCTAGCACATTTATCCAGCTGGAACACACACGTGTGCAGACATGCACATGGAAACAGGCACACGCTCGCACACTTAGCAGGATTTTTCCATTAAGCTGTGAATATCACCGGCATGGCCAGTGTGTTCCCCCAACACCAACTTTATTAATATCTAACCCAGACAAAAATCTTGAATTATTTTCATAGAAAACAAACAAAAAAAAAAAAAAATCCCAAATATTTTATAGTAGATAAGGTGAAGATATGGCTGAGGGAGGCTCCTGGTTGGGTGTCACTGGAAGATAACTAGGTTTTATTAATGACCTGACAGTAGAACAGGCTAAAGTAATTAGGCTCTTCCCACTCTCCTGCCCTCCTTCCTTGCCTCGATAGATGGGTGAGCAAATTTTGGCGATAGTTTGATAACCAAAAGGACACCAGCATGCTGCCGACAATGCATTAAATGAAAGCGCAGAATAAATGAGTGCAGGCAAAAAGAGTGATGCCATTGATGTTATCGAAGTTCATTTGATTTGCCATGGAGAAAGCGCAGCGCCTATCGGTTACATTCACCTGTGAATGGTTAATTGTCCAGCACATGCATATGGGCGAGTCATTAATAACAGTTTGACTAACAGTTTAATTCTCTCTTATGTTCCCTCTCAGTGCGATTCTCCGTTTATCCGCTCATGTTTGTCTATTTGAGACATTTTACACATGCATTTTTATATTAAAAATTAAAAACATACATTTTACGCCAGTACTCGATGAGTTTACACGATGTAATTTGGTCAGAGGGTTTATCTACTGTATGTCAAAGGGCATCGTCAACCTAAATAAATAGTGCAGCATTTTAAGAAATAATGCTTATTTGTCGAGAGACGGATGAGATTGATGCCGCTCTCATTTGAGTTTGACAAAAAAACAACAACAACACAACAACGAGCTAAAGTCAGCACTTTGATCCCCTGGCACAGGTCACCAGCATCAGTTGTCCCATTGTCCTTGCATGATTTGGTTTCTCAGTGTTTGCCTGAACTTTTATTCGATCGCAGTTGTTTCGCACGACCTCTTCTTCAGAATATATCCAATTTAGCTAGTTTTAGTTTACCTATGGATGTGTGTACACAATTGACGGTATTTTTCTTGGCTGTTATGATGACAAACCTATGATGAAATCCTCGGATACAGAGGATAAAATATATCCAGCACATGTGATACATTACGCTGCCGCAGCTGCAGGATATTTTCATTTAAGCTAATAAAAAAAGGCATATGATAAAAATGACCAGACAAAGAATATGTCATATAATTATCTCCCCAGGACACACCACTCCTATGGGGTGGCATTTACTTTTAAAGCCCCATTTGTCTTTTGATCCATTAGCAGGAACATCTGCAGTATCTGTCTATCTCTCACAGCAGCTGTAGGATTGAGAGGAAGAGTCTGAGATACGTTAAGACAGCCAGTTGGTCTGTTAAGTGTTTAAATGTGATGCTATCCATCCCTCGGGTGCTCTGTCAGAGTCTCAGATGGTGTGTGTGTTTTTAAACCTAGGACAGAATGTGTGTCCGGCAATGCTGAAAGCTTGACCTGACAGTGCGGTTAAAAAAACGGTGTTTCTAAATATAAATGAGCATATGCAGACATTGTGTGCGCGTATGTATGTCCGATGGTACAGACATCAGATCCAACGTGGGGTTTAGTGTCTTAGGTCACTTCACCTCGCTAGCTGGAGGAGCTGGTGATCGAACGAGCTGACCCTCTGATTAGTGGAGGACACGCTCACAGCTGTCCCAGTCACTCTCCAGTGTCCACCTATCACAAAGGAGAGGATTAGGAGGATTATCTCTCAATCAAAGGTTGCTGGAGCTATCTGAGCTGTACCTGTCTGAGCTGGCAGTGTCTGCCTTTGCCTATCTCTGTGTCTTCGCCTCTGCTGTGACTTCTGCAGTCTGTCGAAAACTCGCTGGAAATCAATGAGGGAATCAACAATTTGCACACTGAGCAAAAACGCCGCCTGAATTTGCAGTATGTGCAGTGTGACTGACACGATTTCTGATCAGAGTGAACACAATGGATGTGTCTGACTTTAGAGTACTTATGTATTTTAGCATTTACTCATGTTCCTGAATACATGAATACCGTTACACGACGAATATCCAACACCCGCACTCCTAAGACTTGTTTGAAAAGGGTTGTTTGTTTTCCCTCTCGATTGTTTAAATCAAATGGTGATGCGTTTCAGGTCACGACTAAATGAAGGTGGAATCACAACAGGTACACTCACAAAACAAGTGTTGAGATATGGACCTCGTGCTGGACTTTCAGAAAGCTCTGCAGGCTCACCTGAGGAATTACCCCGGGAGCCGGGGGGTTATTTCTGAAGTGTTTCGTGAAACGATTAGGCGATTTAAAGGCACAGAGTTAGTGCATACACATTTATTTGTGCTAGTTACATTCTGATAATGAAGTCACTGCGTGACGTGATGTGTGAAATGGTGGTTGATGACGTTAAAATGAAATGTTCTGTCTTTCTCGCTCTCCCTTGTATGTGTGCGAAGCCCATGAAACCTTAATTGCCCCCGTCCGCAGTCCTAAGTTTGCAACAAGACAGACTAGATGTTCTTCACCCAGTACAATGATGGACCCGTGATTTAAGATGTACTACAGCAGTTAAGCTCCGGAGTGTGTGTTCGACAGACAAGATGTTCTACAGCCTTTACAATGACAGATCTGTGGTCGGAGATACTCAACTAGAGCGTTTGGTGTTGCTGAGTGTGATGGATCAGCCCTGGGTTGACATGATGTCCAACAGAAGGGTAGTACACACTGCAAGGAACCATGTTGCTTCTGGTGTACACGCTATACGCATTTGCTCAGCTAACTAGGTTTCCTCTTGTGGTGAGCAGCTACCACTTCCCACTTCTGGACAGCTTTCAATTCTCTCTGACGTCCCGCCTACGGGCATCTTTTGTTTGACCCTTCCTTTTGTGCCGTTTGTTCCACTTTAATGTTGTGAATATTGAATGTACTACAACTCCTATTCCTATAAGAATACATGCAGTCATTAAAATCGTACTGAAATGATGAACAATAGCGTTGAATGACAGTTCCATCTCACAGTGTCATGCAGTGTGACTGCTATGGTGTCAGAAGTGACCAAATCAACTGTATCGTCGTTTTAATGGAGGGATTCTGTATATTCAACGTGTCTATACACAATAAATTATAGTTGAAACAAGCATTAAGATTACCACACAGTTTTTAGGGTGTCGTTGGCGTGCAGATGTGTTAATTCATGAATATTACGAGTTTGTGTGCATGACTGGGGGATGAATAGGACACAAATGTCGCTGGGTGAATTTCCCTGTTCTGACCTGCGACAACTGCCTATACCAGCTTAAATTAAACCCTGACAGGAAAAGCTTGGTCTCTCGTCTTCCTTAATTTACTTTGGCTACAAGGGCCGTAGAGTCCCTGTAGAGCGTCACTACAATGCAACACAGTCACACACATACACGCACACGCACACACACACACACACAAAGTGCCTTTATAAAATGGCAATTCATATTTCATATGTTCCTGTTTGAATCAGTTTGGGCCACACAGTTACAAATGGAGAGGACGTGGTTTAAGTATTTATGCTATGCAACCCAACAGTCTATCTATTAGTAATACGAGAGAGTGAAGGGAAACATATTCTTTGTCTTATATCCCATTTGTTGTCAGGATGGATTCACTCATTCAGCAAGATGCCATACGGGGATAACAAGGGGATCATGGGGGGCGGAGAGGAGATTGTGTGTCTGGGTGTGTAAGTGTGTCGGTGTTTACAGGGAAAACTTCACTTGTCCATGTTGTTGGTCGGATGGACGCATGTATTTTTCAACCGTGTGTTTCGCCATGCTTTAAATGTTTTACTTGCTTACATGTTTCACTGTGTGTCTTTCGTACTGTCTTTTGTCACATACTTTCTAGATACCAGGTCACACAATATTTATATATATACTCTGTATATGCAGTTGATGTGCAAATGCAGCTGGACTTCTTTAACTGATTTGGACGTGCAGTGTGTATCAAAGTTCAAACTGCAAAAAGTTCAAACTACAAAAGTAAAGTGCATATTGTATTGCTGCATGTACTTTGCAAGGGCTTTAAACTTCTTTAGGATTCTCGCTTTAGAGCAGGGGTGTCAAACATACGGCTCGGGGGCCAGAACCGGCCCGCCAGAGGGTCCAATCCGGCCCATAGGATGAATTTGTTAAAATTTCACACCACGATTACAATCTAAACGTAATGTCAAATACAATATTTTTCACTTCCAGATACCAGTGACTAAATGTTTGTGCCTTTATAGATCCAGATGTGATGTGTAAATAATAAATTTAGGCATGATATTGTTGAAATTGCACTTATATTTCTCAAGAAATTTCATGTTTTGTAAAAATATCCTTCATTAAATGTAAAACAAAGGAGAGAAAAAACAAAGGAGTTCTTGTTGTTCATAGGTTATTATGCTATTATTTTACTATTTTTACTGGTACGGCCCACTTGAGATCAAATTGTGCTGTATGTGGCCCCTGAACCAAAATGAATTTGACACACCTGCTTTAGAGGGTCACCACAGCAGGTCATCTGCCTCCATCTTGCCCTATCCCTTGTGTCCCCTTCCGTTTCACTCACTGTCCTCATGTCCTCCTGCACAACATCCATGAACCTTCTCTGCGGTCTTTCTATTTTCCTGCCCAGCTGCTCCAACTTCAACATCCTTTGTCCAGTATTTTCACTATCCCTCCTTTGCACGTGACCAAATCATCTCAACCTTGCCTCTCTTCACTTTATTTCCAAACCGCTGCAAGTGTATTTAACAAAGGTCATAAATCTATAGACAAGTGTTATTTCATCAAACTGGTGTCCACAACTTCATGACCCTCAGCCAAACAGTCACATTTATAAGAAGTAAAGCACTGTTCTTGTTGTGAGGATTGGGAATTATAGCTGTGTTGTATTCTGATAACATTGGACCTATTTGTTGAATCACTTTGGGAAACACACAAACTAATGTAACCACAGTGGTACTAGTCAGGCTAACATCATGTAAACAAGGAGAACTGGATGCTGCATTAGGCCAAATGACAGTTAAATCTAAGGCGCGCAGGGCTGGTAGCGATTTGCCAAGTTGCAGACAGCAAAACAAAAGGAGAGATGTTTACAACTGTGTGAACCATGCCAGGGAGAAAGGTAAGAATTAATAGTTACAAAGTGAAAGCTTGCTTGGAATGCATGTTTACCTCTGGTTAAATGCATATTAAATGACTTCCAAAGGAAAGCAAATAAAATATCAAGGCCACATGCACAGGGGCATGTTGGATTCAGAACATGGTGGAACATAAGTTAAAAGTCGTGCAGAATTTATATAACATGGATGCAACATTATTTTGCATGTAAGTGAAGAGCAGAATTTGCATGAGATATGAATAAATTAAAAATGCACAGGTTTTTTTTTTCTTTAGTTCTGTGGCACCAATCAAAATTAATTATTTCTATTGTTAATTTTTTATTGTCTCAACATACGACCACGACTGAGAAAATGCATTAGTCACTTAGCACCCATTGAATTTTTCATGGCAAGCTGCTCTGGAAGAAAATACAGTCACTAAACAGAACACAACAAAATGTAACCATGGAGGATGCAGCTACATGCAGTTGTCACACATCTGCAGGGAAGCGCGACAACGCTGAGGTTACAGAAACCTTTTAACCCAGTTCAGTAAAACTGGAGAAAGAAATGACACATTAACCTAAAGGAAACGTGTCAAAGTCACATTTCTCATAGAAGCTAAAAGCTTAAAAAAAGCTAAATTCTCGTTAGAAACAGGAATAAATATCCATATCTATCTAAATTTTTTACAAATGACATGAAGATTCATATTTGATTAAATAAGATTGTTCTTATAGGAGACATGGGTGTTACAGTATTGTATAGCCCTTTCTTCATCTTGTCTACAACATTACAATGCTAACCCTGTGTGACATTCCGCATGCATATTGAATACATTAGTTGTAGTGTCAAGCTATGACAATGATTTGTCTGAAACTATGCTCAATTAGCTATTAATCCTTTACGTCTGTGCAATTAGCATTCTTTCTGAGGAGGGGGCTGCACGTACCTGGTTCTAACAGTTTGGTACCAGTGGTTGCAGAGGCTTTCAATCTGATCAATAATACAGGCCTTAATGAAGCGCAGCCTACCCCCAACTGGGAAGATTTCATCCAAAATTCATTAATTTCCTGTTTTATTAATCTGAAACCACAAGCTGAGGTGTTCAAATCTGCAGGAATGCCAGAACCTGTGGCGTAGGGAACGAGGGCAGATAAGAAAGAGAGACAGAGGGATTGCATACGCTTGTTTGCCAACACTTCATCATGAGGCCCAACCATCACTAGCCTCAAAGTTATCTGGAAAGTCACTAAATGTCGAGACACAAAGATCACAAAAGCCGCTCCTGAGTAATTCACTGTAAAGTAGGTTAGAGAGATTAATTCATAGTCACCTAAAATGTATTATCTTAAAAATAAGATAACAGTCACTCCTTTTTTTTCCCGCATTTGCATTTGCATGTGTGCAAAACAACCCAACCATCCACATACATATAAACATAAACACACACACACACACACAGTCTTGATATAGTATTTCCATTCATTTATTGGGAGTGGGAAGGTCATGGTGCATCATGTTTTTAAACTGACAGGGTTTTTTAAGGTACTTGTCAGTCTGGGACGACTGAGCAGAAAAGCTGATATCCTGCATCCACACTGTGTGGCAGATGGAGAGATAAAGGGAAGAGAAAAGCCAAGGGAAAGAACAGGGTGAAAAGGAGATGAATGATTGCGATACAGTGACCTGAGAAGGTGTTTGGTATGGAGGGAGAGATGGAGGTGACTGGGGCGCAGCCAGGTGACAGAGGCAGAGAGTAAGGGCAAGATTAAAGGCCAACCTGAAGGTGAAGATGAAATGATTCCTCAAGCATATGAAAAATGAAAGGGAGGCAAAGTTTGAGGTTGTCTTGCCACAACAGAATTAAAGATTCTTCTGACAAGTCTAGATTTTGTCTTCAGAAATGTTTTATTGTACTCTTACATCAGGTTTCCTAGAATTGGACTCCATTGATTGGTACGAGTTAGACCTTCTGTGCTCCTCGAGCAGCTCTTTTTTCGCACGTACACATTGCTTCCTGCTCCTGGACCTACTCGGGCTACGCTTGCCTCCATTTGCATTCGTTTTCATGATTGCCCCATGACCGTCTCTCTCCCCACCTCATCCTCCTATTACCTGCCTGTCCACTTGGCTTTGCATCAGTCCAGAGACAGAATTCACCATTTTCACCTCCTTTTCAAAATCACAGGCATGGTTGAGGGGAGCTGTAGTCAAAATCGCTCAAGTGTGCTCGTTCACTTTTTTTAGGGGCTTGTCATTTCACAATTCTACCTTTTCCAACGCTGCTGTCGGATAGAGCGGGATTAATAGGCATCACCTCAGTGCTCTTCAGACTGGATTTTTTTTCTCTGCCTTTGAAAGTATTAATATAAATTCATTTATACTGCTGAATTTATGTATGTAGCTCTTCCCTGACTGAGAGCATATCAATGACATTTAACAATCAAGGCAATGAAAGGTGTAGTCTAAGATCCACACAGATGTGTTTCACTCACTGCAAACTTTCCCTGAAAACAGCTTAGATTTATTAAAGCAGTACATCTATGTGTAGTTTAATTACGGAGCCCTGCTATGCTAACAACCTGTATTGACACAATGCATTCATCTAATAACACAGCACAGACATATGCATATCTATAAAATGTATAAACTCGCACTGAATTCTCCATAAAAGATCAATCCCTCATGGAAATTGTCCATGTAAAATATGTAAAATAAAATCATTTAAAATAGTCAATTTACAACTTTATGTAATTTCTTCAAATGAAATGTGTCTCTCTGCATCAGGAAATGTATCTAGGCTCTATTGCAGAAAAAATATATATAAAATACCATCATTATAATAGTCATCACCCCCTCCCCTTTCGTTTTATTCTCCTCGCATCCTCATTCCCTTTTCTGTTTAACGCTACGTCTTTTCTCTCCCGACTGCCACAAGTGACCGACAGAGACTGTGCAGTCTCTTTTCCACAGCTCGCAAATAGAAAAAAAGACAATGTTTAAAAATAATAAAACTGAAATGCTTGAAAAGAAGCAAGAATTAATGTTAAAGATTTTTTTAGGAGTTGGAATGGAGACATTAAATGAGTATTGAGGTGGACTTTGTAATTTGGGGTTTTAAAATAAAAACAAAAAAACAAACAAATTAACCAAGAAGTTTCATAGTCGTCTTTATGAACTTAACAAATAAATAGATGACGTTAATTAAAATGCAAACGTAGCTTTGATACATAGACCATTCAAACATGGTCTAAACTGAAAATGTTTTTGATTGATTGATTGATTGAATTATTGCAGGGGATGCATTTTTTTTAATACCTGCTACTGATGAAAAGATGAATTGAAAGCATACCTGATAATAAATACAATCATGTTAAAATTTGTGTGCCATAGTATCACAATATTTCAGCAAGGATGTGAAGGTAGAATCTAAAAAAAAGCATGGCGTATGCTGAGGAGACAGTTTTGGGTGGGGTTTTGGAGCCTCCCCGCCCCCCCTTACCTTTAAAATGACTACTCCGTCCCTGGCTACCACCACCTCCCTTTTTTTTTTTTAACGTGCAGATACCGTACACTTTGCATACACTACTGTACGCTGTGCGTCCGAAAGATGGCTCGCTCCCGCGCGCTGCTTCACTTACTCAGTGGCTCACTATCACAGACATGCACACACAAGCACCTATCTCAGCCTCCTTTGTTCACTCTGTTTCTCCTTATCGCTGGCTTTCTAACAAATAAGGGGGTAAACAAGCAGAAAAGTCTGCTGGACATACATAAGCATGCACATGTGGCACGCCTGCGCCCAGCCACCCCGCCACAACATTTCTGCACCGCAAACAAGTGTCCGGCTGTTATCGCACTTCGCCATGCTCGCTGAGCAAAGTTTAAGCTGATTCGGTGACAGCCCAAACCCAGCCACCCCAGCATTTCTTTCAGCGTGGCCCCTAATCTGCCAGACTGGGGGAGAGACGGAGAGTGGCCTGCTCTCTAATTCGACAGAGAACCGAGGCTTGAAACAGCACAATTAAAAAGATACTGTTGTGTTTACACTCACTGGCCTCTGTAACAGCTGAAAGGGGGACATAAACAGCTTAGTTGGAGCCAGTGTAAGTGGCCTGCGTGGGCCTCCTCTCGCTGAATACGAGAAGAGCTACTGTATTCTGTCACACCGCATTTGACAGAAATTTGAAATCTGCTGCATTATGTGCTTCCCACAATAAACCTTGTGTTGTTTGAAAAGCCGGCATTAGACAGCAGCAAACTGGCATCACAGAAGGGAAATAATTTGATCTTGTCTAATCTGGCTGAGGGGGGGAAATATTGTAATCCCTTCTGTGGTCTGGGATGTGCCTGCATCTGGCTGTGTGTTTGTGCAAGTTTGTGCATGTGCGCTTATGCAGGATTGTGCACATGCATTTGCTCCCATCCAAGGCGGATTTTTTGAAGGCATAATTCAGTTATTTGGTCCTTTGTGTTAAATTGCTGCAATTGCATTTTCTGTTGAGGCTCCCATAGGTGTCTCGAACACAGCAGATAAGAGAATAGTGAAAATCCATTGCCGACACACACACACACGCGTGCGCACGTACACACAGAGTTGTGTCTGGTCCTGGAGGGCCCGTTGCAGATCCATTATAAGAGCGTTTGGTTTTATGAGCAGTGCAGATGTAAATCCTCACATTCTCTGTGGTATCTCTTTGGCATTTTGTTGTCGCTTTCTTTGATCACCTATCTTCTGGGAAGTGATGAATACCGAGCGCCACAGACTGTAGACAACAGACACATTAGGCCTCTTGTATTTATATCTGCCCTGAAACAATGGCCTTGTGTCAGGGCGATCGTTTCCCCCTGTGACGGGAAACTGTAAAACAAAAACTTTGTGTTTTGCACCAGCCCGTTTCATCTCTCACCACCGGTATTGTTTGTCTTTGATAACGGGCTTGAACAAACCCTAATCTCACACGCTCCCATTCATTACAATCCTGGATCATAAAAGTGAACATTTTCATAGTGTTGTTTGACCAAACTCTTTGTTGTCTTTTTTCATGACAACATGTTGTTTTTCATTCACTCTTTTTGTTGCTGTTTGTCCCGATCAAAGCTTAGTTATGATTGCATGAAAGGTATTCAGGTGTTGGGAGAAAGGGGCCTTCTCTCACACACAGTCCTTGTTGCTTGAGATTTCCGGTGAGATTAGCGGAGCACAATCACCCATGGGAGAAGCAACAATGAGCAGAGTGGATTGTCTTGTGTACAATGACAAAATAAGAGGCCCATTATTATCTGTAGAGTGATAAACCACGTGAATGGCTCGGATATAAAATGTTCCTACTGAGCTAGTTTAGCAATTTCAATGAAAGCATTGAAATCACTGCAACAGTTAGGAGTGAGGTGTCGTGTTTAAGTATGTTACACAAAGGACTTTATTCTAAAACAGATGCTACTTATATGCTATAAATGACTCATCTCAAATGAACAGTCATCACTTGAGACGTGAAAGCCAAAAAGGAAGGACATCCCAAATAACTATTCTGCTGCTTGAGCTGCTCGTGAAGATCGAGCACGTTGTGTGACTTATTTACCTGTCCAGCCTCTCTGTGTACTGCATTGTCAACAAGATGTTAGCACTCAAAGGGGAAAATAACTGCAAATATAAACATGGTGAGGTACATCTCGAACTGGAACAAACCTGCTTTTCTGACAGTTTGACAGTCACCTGAGGGTGAAACAGATTCCAGAATCACTGTCCAACTGGCCACACACATTGTGTTGCTTTGTCGGACCTATAAACACACACACACACACACACACACACATTCACACACGGAGCAGTCCACAGAGGGGCTAAGCAGGAAAAAGAGGCCTTCTCTGGCTCGGCAGCTGTACGGTCAAGCAGAAATATCTGGATGTTTTCCCTCCAGCAAAATGCTAGTATCAGTGGTGACAGACAGACAGTCTGACAGCCGGACCTCCTCCCTCCTTCCCTCCCTCTGACATACACACACACACATACATGCACAAACACACACAGAAAGGCACAGTGATCGACAGAGAGATGAAGAGACCAGACTGACCAAAAAGAGAGAGATGCTCATTCTGTCCACGACGGAGCAAAAGACACACACAGCTTCCCTCTACACACACACTGGCCGTAATGAAATGAAATATTCGTTTGTGATAAGATATATTTGGTTCTCGTATCTTTACAGTAAGGTTACATTCGTTTTTAAAATGTTCACATTAGCATGAAAAAAGGGATAGTTTCCGTCAGCTCTAAAACATCTATTCTATATGTGCCCAAGACTTCTTTATGTGTGTAGTTCCCTCTTTAAACCACAGAGGTCACTGTTGCTTTACAAACAACTAACACTGTCTGTGTTAACCAGCATTAGTTCTTTTAAGTACCTTGACCAAACATTTACTCTTAGAATCTGAAAAGCCCCCTAATTCTTTTTTAATTGAGTGGTACGCATCATGTTAGTACACTATTGTTTTTTTTAATTTGGTAATCTGATAAGATTAGTTACCGGTGTACAGGAAATTACAGTTTTATTAACTTACAGTATTCTTTAAAAGGCAGGTTTTGCAGCCACTATGACGTTAGAAGACATATGTTACTTTCAGCTTCTGGCTAATGTGTAATTGTAAAAGGTTTGAAACACTTCCATAGTACCCTCGCACTAACCCCAAACCTTTCAAAGTACTTAAAACTCACTTGATGTGGTACAATTACAAGAAACATACCTCTTTTGTTGGCTGGAATAGGAACTGTTGAACCACTGCACCTATTTCAAACCACAAAAACAAACAGTCAAGTGATTAACATTTAGAGTTATTTGGTGCAGAGTATTGACTTTAAATAACTGTCTTGTAAGTGCATTCAATCTATAGCTCAATCCAGCATACAGCATACATTTTACCTCTGTTTAAACTCCAGCAGAGTACTGCAAAATGCCCCTTTATAACTTGGCACCAGAATCCATGTTGCATTGGCCTGTGGGATCAAAAAAAGGGAAAATGTACATTTAAATGAAATAAAGCATGACAGTAATACACCAAAGTAGAATCTATGGAAAATAATTTGACTTCATTTGGCCCTTCAACAGGCCCTTTGCAGACATACAAAAAGCTATTTCAACATATCGTTCAAACCTTGAATGTGTTAATATACTATATAACATATTTTTTAAAGGTTGAATACTCATAGTAGGCCAACTGTCCCTGGATGGTGAGTTTAGGATCTTGAGACACGGCCCTCCAGCAGCTTTAGGCTATAACTTTTAGTGCAGCAAATGATCTTGTCTGACCCCAAAATAAATACAGTTTTACACAATGACAGGAGGAACTAAAACACAAGAGCAAACATGGTCATTAACCTGTATTCATTTAGCATGTAACCAGTGTTTATGAAAGAAAATCTGAAATACGATGTTGACTATCTAAAGCAAAAGACGTTTTTTTTTCTTCAGTGTGGAAAATCATGTAAAGTCTTCTTTTGTTTTTCGGAAACCCACACAAACACAGACACACGTCGAACCTGTGTCCAACAAAGTGTTTGCATTCAGGTTGTTGCATTACTGCCATCTTATCCATTACTTCCTCTCTTTTTTTTCCCCTCATCTGCCCGGGCCAAATCTCAACCTGTCCTGCTTGTATGCATACTGCATGTGTGCACACGTGTGTGTGTGTGTGTGTGTCTCCATAACCCAGACACGCTGTGTAAAAGTATGCAAAGTGTGCAAGTGTCCATGGGGCATTCGAAGCAAGTTCAACACACCCCCTATACACGCTGACAACCATGCCCACATTTAACACATGAACTGCAAGTGCCAAATGTTCAAGCTCTGCTGGCTTTTTCAGGGTTTGTTTGAGTGTACGTACACACACACACACACACGTGCACGCGCGGGCACGTACGTTGTCTCAAGGAGGAACTCACTAGAGACTTTATGGCTTGGCTTTGGCCCATTAACATTCTATTTCCTGTCTGCCCCACTCTCCTTAAGTCCCATTTCCATCACCTGAAACACAAAGGCGGGATCCTCCCTTCCCACTGAATCTGTTCGAGTGGGAAAATAAATAAATAAATAAATAAATAAATGTGCACTCTGCTGTACAACAGCTAATTATCTGTTTCACTGAGTGGCAGACTGTCTCGACCTTACTCTCTGCCTCGCGCGCACACACAGAAGAAGCAGCGAGAGAAAAGAGAGACGCGGCTTTCTTGTGAACTTGTTTAGTCAAAATAACAAGTCGAAGGATTATGAAAGACTGTAATTGGGAGTTGCTGAACGATTGTGCAAAAGAGTGAGTGACAGCATGGCATCCTCCTGACTTATCTTGTTAAAAAGTCCTTTAGGTGAGTTGGCACATCATCCAGGCAGTAATGCCTTACACCTTGCGGGGGAGTTTTAAGTCATTTTGGCATGTAATTATCAAAGGAACACTTTGTGATAGATGGCAGAGTCAATGACAGAAAGATCAAGGGGGCAGGAAGAAAAGAGAGAGTGAGACGCCCAGTCTGAACCTCATCATAATTAGAGGATTCCTCTGACTTTGATCCAGCGGATAAGAGTTTTCTCATGGATTCTTTTTCAAGTTGATATATTAGACCTAGGCCTTAGACACATCCATGCACCTGTCAAACAAACGAGTCTAATTAACTGTCAAAGGAAAGCCTACTAAATGCTAACCTTCAGTGGTAACAAACTGCTAATGTCAAAACGTGCAGAACAAGAAGCACAAATAACATTTAGCGCATGGTAAATTGAATTGTTATTGTGAACTGGTCGCAGTAATCCTTCACAATAGCTCTCTCTCCATTGGTCAATAGAGAAAAAAACAAACAAAAACAAACAAACAAACATACAAATGCCTGCTAACATATTGCTATTGTCGGCAAAAGGAATAGAATTTGCATTCCCTCCAGGGTCAAATGATTCTGCAGAAACAAGTTTGTATTGGCACCGTCTCTGATCAGCACTAATGTAAACCTGACACCATCCACTACTTTATTTTTAAAATCTGTGAAGCTGCAGGAACTGGAGATAACCCGATGCGAATAAATGCGAGGCTTCGGATTCAGTAAAGCATCAGTGCAAACCACGGCAGCACCATATGGCCCATATTGGACATATGCTAAAAGGTATTAAGATGTGGTCAAATTCAAAAGTGGGACAAAATGTGTGGTTCTTGTGATGACGTTACTATTTACAGTGGCTGGTTTCTATAGCTAACAGGTAAATGGAAACCATAGTTAGCCACAAACATGTTGGTCAGTGGCTTCAGATTTAAATCAAAGTGCATGATCTAAGATAAAATATCGTACATGTGAAATTCTCTGAACATTGTCAAACCACAGACGACAACGACACAGCATCAGCCTCTTTACCTATATGCAATTGTAGCCTATGTCCATTCCCACTCATGGTTAATGCTATCATTGAACTGCTGCCATGCAGAGGAAAGGGCATAATGATTCATCTCGGAGTTGCTTGCCAAATCTGTTCTGTACATATGCATGGCATTCCTGTTTAGAGGATGTGCAAACATAGGACAGAGGTTAGTTCAAACAGAGCGACCGGTGCAACCTTTTACTCTAATCTGTAACATTTTTCGCTACATGAACAAAGGACACGGGAGCATGGAAAATTACAGACAATATACTAATATGTGAATCAAAGGTCTACAGTTAAAAGCTACCCCACTTTAACGACTAATTGATTGATATTTTATGTCGTCAAAAATAATTGCTTTAAATATTGCAGGGTCAACAATTCCCTTCCTTTATTTTCCTTTCCTTTCCAGTTTGTCTTCAAACAGAATTCAGCATACATCCTCAAATTGTGCTCAAAGGAAATAACCATTTAATGTCTGGATTTACGTACGGAGCATTAAATGTAGGAGACATTGCTGGGCGGTTGTTCTTTAAAACAGTGCAGGAGAAAAGCCAGGCCACATAAAAACACAATACATTACACACTCTGAGAGAGATGTGCCAAGGGACAAACACTTTCTTCTCTTTTTCTTTATCCAAGTCATATTTATTTTATTAGGTGTATTCTCCATGGGCTTCATGGTGGCAGGATAGCCATGCGCTCAGACACACACACACATACACACGCGACAGGAGCCCAGATCTCCACTGGTGCATGTAGTGATTCTATTTTTTTTTTTTTTCTTCCTTGTAGAGTTTTTATTTTTTCCTTTCATCCAGGGAGGATAACAAACACCAGCAGCCAGACATAATTAGTATTGGAGAAGACACAAAGAGTACCTCCTAATGACTACAAACATCTATGTGGTTGACTTTTGTGTATGTAATTGAAAGGGGGTAAAAATCAATAGCATTCAATGAAAACTAATTGCAAGAATTGAAAGTGGGGAGCTGTGAGGCATCTATTAGGACAGGCAACAGCGAACTGCGTTGAAGATTCTCCAGTCGCTTAGAAAATCGCTCTTAGCGCCAATGCGTGTGAAACTGCGCGTGGCAAATAGTGGAATGAAATACCCATAATTCTTCTATTATTTAGTTACTTTCAGGCAACACAGAATGATGGGATGGACACTGACTCTTAATTTGTGCAAGTGGTGATTTTGCAGAATAAACATTGAGCATTGTTTTTTCACAGCTTTCAAAGTGCAGTCTGATCACACTATCTTCTATCATAAAGCATTAAATAATTATTCTAATTTAAGTGCACAGATAAAACGTGCATCTTCCCACATTTTACTGTTTACTATTGTGTAACTTTTATAACTCACAGAGGTCGAAGAAAAACAGAATAGATATGCGTGAATGTAATTTATAATTTTTAATTTACAGTAGATTTATTTTTATCTTTTCATTTTTTTTACAGGATTGATTTGTGATCCTCAAATGTTTAAAACAATTGAAAAAGTTGAACCACCACACGGGTCCATGTGTGCAATTGGCTCGGATCTCTAAATCCTTTTGAAATATCACACATTGATTGTAGTGATTATTCTTATGCAGACTGAATAAACAGGATATTGGTGGTGTTAAAGTCAAACACCAGGGCCAGCAGCACAATAGAGGCTGGGTACAGACACCTGCCAAGTTCGCAGAGGTGCATGTTTACACTGTGACTGAGTCAGAAGCCTGGAGTAACAAAGGGCACGGACTTACAAACAAATGAACACATTGCTCTATCAAGAGAATTGACAAATAACACACCTTAAATTTAAGAGTGTGCTGATATCTGCATTATACTTTATTTCTAAGGTGATAAATTGCACCCAAATGTATTAATATCTTTATTATCTTTTTTACAGATACACCATATTGTCGGGACTTTGGTTCCCATTTGGTCTTGGCTTCACTACACTTCAAATATCACCTGTATGTCATGTACACACACACACTCGCAATTACCTAGAGATTATAGAGAGGCCACAGCAAAACACTCCTAACACATGTACACACAAAATGTCAGTTGGCCGTGGTCGTTGGCAGTGGCCTTGCCATAATCTCTATCTAATTATATACACAGCCAGGCTTACTGTTTCAATGCAGAGACCTGAGAAAATACAACCTGCTAATCTTATTTGCACACAGTGCAGTAACCTGCTGGGTGAGGAGAGGAGAAGTGAAGAGAGGGAAAAAAAGAAGAGAATTTGGCCCAATTTTTTTTTGATTTTACGACCCACAAAGGTTGCTTCCCAAAATAACAATGTTAATTGTGTCATGTTATTATACTAAGTCAATGCAAACCTCTCATCAATGTTTTAACTGGTGCAGTTCCGCCTTAAATACTATGAATACCTGTCATTTCTTCATCTCCAGTGTGACTTATGAGCAGTATAAGTGATAATGTTTCTGTTGTGATTGTCTGTGCTGCTGTGTAGATGGTCTATATGGAGAATAGCTGACTCTTTGTTTCCACTTGGATGCTCTGTGATAGAATCACGGGATAGAATATATTCCTTTTCCAAAGGAGGTACAATGTAGACAGAGTGTTTCTCTCTCTCTCTCTCACACACACACACGCACACACACATGCACACACACCGATGCCTACACACACTATGTAAATAATGCATGTGTCTTAAAGGGTTTCGCCCTACCACAGCTGGCCCACTCCAATTAGAATGCTTTGCACTCATCTTTTCACTCCTTTCTTGTGTGTCCTTTCTCTCCTTTTCCCCATGATTTCTGTATTTCCTCAATTTGCACAGACAATTTCAACAGAAAAAAAACGACAACACTGTGACCATTTTAATAGTATCTAAAATAGTAAAAACACACTGTATATCGGTGGGAATTGTCCCCCACCACATTCTGCCAAAGCTCACGTTTGTGTCTTTGTCTCATGATCTTTTTAAATTTAGCGGAGGCCCTGTGCGTGACCCTCGCGGCTCACCCTTAAAACGCTGCCTTCACCCCCAGCCTCGCTCACACCTTCATCCCTCTTTACTTCCACTTTCCATAAGTGAAGGCCTTGGCCAGGTCGACTCTCCTCCAAACACATCTAATTACCCCAATCCCGAGCATTTCCCATCCATCACATTATCTTTCAGAGAAGAGGTATTAGTGCTCCCAGTCCCATCAGCCAATTACCTGCTGCCGTCTGCTTGAGTCACCTGCATTGCAAATGTGACCTTTACTTAGAGGGCTGATTGCATGTTTCCTAGAGTGTGTGAGAGAACGCAAGATTTTTGAAGTGTGTGTGTGTGTCTGTGTGTGTGTGTGAAAGAGAGAAAGAGAGCATGTGATCTCTGAAAAGGGTATATTAAGCCAACGGAAATGTCCAACTGTGCTTATGTGTGTGTGTGCGCGTGCAAGTACATATTATGTAAGAGCTGTGTGTCTCCAAAGTGTTTGTGTATACAGTATCACAACTGTGATCAACTGTGTGCGTGCGTGTGTGCGTTTGAGACTCGGCCGGGGCAGAGAGAGCAAACCCTCTCAGACACCCCTGACCCCCACCCTCCCTCATGTGATGGGCTGTCGTAAATGTTAATGCTCTGTGATGGCTGTGGAGCAAATAAGTGTTTCTGACACAGAACAGACTCCCATTACAGGTGCAGGCCAAATGGGCTCGCTTGTGCCTTAATGAGCAGGCGGGTCAGTCAGCCGCAGCCTCTGTACCAGTCCCACATAGTGGTTATGCGGGGACGAACCTCAACACCCCTCGACAAGAGCGAGGCGAAGGGCTGACTTTCCCCTGCTCGAATCTGGAAACCTCCTTGTCTTTTACTATAAACTGTGACCTTACTTAGAAGCCGGGAATGCTTTCAGATTTAATAAATAAAAGAAACCAAAATGACCGCAGATTCATTTAAAGCAGGGGTGTCAAACATACGGCCCGGGGGCCAGAACCGGCCCGCCAGAGGGTCCAATCCGGCCCATAGGATGAATTTGTTTTAAAATTTGTCAAATACAATATTTTCCACTTCCAGATACCAGTGACTAAATGTTTGTGCCTTTATAGATCCAGATGTGATGTGTAAATAATAAGTTTAGGCATGATATTGTTGAAATTGCACTTATATTTCTCAAGAAATGTCATGTTTTGTAAAAATATCCTTCATTAAATGTAAAACAAAGGAGAAAAAACAAAGGAGTTCTTGTTGTTCATAGGTTATTATGCTATTATTTGACTATTTTTACTGGTACGGCTCACTTGAGATCAAATTGTGCTGTATGTGGCCCCTGAACCAAAATGAGTTTGACACCCCTGATTTTAAGTGTCCAAGAATATTACACCTGTGTGAACACATATGTCAGTCAGCCATCCACGCTTAAGTGCCACTGTGTTTGACCTATACAACACCAAACATGAGTTGGGAACACATTTTCTGCATCATAACATCTACCAACCGGGATGATTTGTGTAGAACCTATGGAGTATTCATAATTGAATTCCCCATTTTATTTTATTTTATTTTATTTCAGGTAGTTCTGCTTTCTGCTTTTGTTCAGTTTCCTGGCTCAGACAGAAGGCCAAACACAGAAATTGATCATCAAATTCGCCTGGTGATTGATTTCCTTTTTTGCCAGAAACAGAATAAGCTCTCCAGCCAGAATCTTGTCGCCGTTTGTTTACATATTGTCTGTTTTTTCTGGACTTCGATTTGAAGCTCCTTTGTGTTGTGATGCCTTGTAACTTCTTTAACCTCGTGTGGTAGCTTCTCAGCTGGCTAATTAGACGGTATTTTAACATGCGCCGTCTCTAATAACTTTCACAAAATTAAACTTGTCAAATAGGGCACACATCAGAAACTGGGAAGGCCTGTGACACATTGGTCTGCGAGGCAAACCAAGAGTCTTGTCCATCGTGAAGTCCCACTTAGCCTGACAGCCTGTGGACAGCGTAAACTCAGTCACAACCAGTCCGGTGCAGTTACAAGCCTGTGAACAAAGACGCTGTCTTCCTCTTCTCCCACTGGATTGTCAAGAGAAAGTACAGCTTGTAAGTTTGAGTCAACCAGTTATCTCTGGAAAAGGTGGAGAGCACATCGCTTGGCTGACTCATCACAATTTGGAGGCAAAATGATTCCTCCTCCTTCCACCTGAGGAGCGAAAAGATCAAATAGTAGAAGGAAGCTTAGAGGGAAGAGCGAGTGAGGGGTAAAGCCCGGACGTGGACATCCGGCTTGATTGAGACGCATGGCAGACAGAAAATCACCTGGTGCTGCACAGCACATTCTCACAGTTGGCCGAGCTGTCTCTCAAAACTCTCTAAATAGTCTAAAGTCGACCTGTTTGAATTACTGAGTCGTCACACTACATGTTGTAGCCCCGGAGCAATGGGCCCACAAAAGTGTCTCCTTTCCTCTCGCTGTGGGACTTGTTAGAGGAGCTATTTTGGAGCTTCTCTGCCTTCATTTGAAAGAACACCTTGAGATGTACCACACACACTTTAGAAAATGCAATGGTTCTCGTACGAGCTCCGCTGTAGGAGTTGAGCCGTACAGTTTTAAATATTATAACGCAATGTACCTTATGCATGATGATTGGATAAGTTGCTGCATGGGCGTGGTATTTAAGTTCATTTTGAAAGGTGCAGTAAGTAGACTCTTTGCTTTGGGGAGTTTTTCTTTATTTAAGATAAATAAATGTGGTACTGTTTGAGCAAAATTGTTCATTTTTAAGTTAAATTAAAAGGTAGCAGAAGTAGGAGAGAGAGAAGCCTTTTTGTTTTACCTTTCTTTTCTCCTGTTTTCAGGTAGGAGCTTCGGTAAGTTTGTTTGTCAGTTATTTTCTGTTTTCTTTTTGTAGGTAAGATTAGGTTTAAAAAAAAAAGAAAAAAAAAAAGGTTTGGTTTGTTGTTTTGGCATTGTTCCTCTCCGAAAATGAACAAAACTGCTACACTTGTTTGAACAGACTTTCGATTTATTTTTTATTATTTTTTATTTATATTCCCTATAGGCCAGGAACGTAAATGATCTCATTATTTTAGTCATAACATCACTACACTTTCTTATCGTACAGGTTCTTATTTCATATTCAATTTAATGATCCAACACCCAGTGTCCTCTGTAGTTAAACATTTTATTGTCTGTTTTAAAAAGGTGAAGGTCACCTATACACACAAGTGTGCCTGCAAGAGACATCAAGATACAAGTCTGTGCCAGCACTTCTGACATTTTTTACAACTATGATAAAATAATGTAGAAAAAATATTTAATTCAAATGGCAGCTTTTTCTGAAAAGTGACAATGTGTCTTGTGATTTTTATATTTGTCTCATGCTACCACAGAACAGCTGTTTGCACATATGCTTTTGTTTACTCGTTACATGAACAAAGCCATACAGTGTGTATGTATATATATATATATATATATATATATATATATATATATATATATATATATATATATATATATAATATATATATATACATATATATAATATATGTACTTTTTAAAGGGGATAGCGACTGGCTCGACATAAGACACACCTCTGAGATAACAACGACAACAAAAATGCTCTCCTAAGACTGTTCATTATTCTTCATAGAAAACAATGGTTTCTGAATTACACAAGTCAGATGACACCGATACGCCGTTCTCACATAATGGAAGTGCCAATGCAGAAACTTTTCCCTATAATGAGACTCAAAAGGTCAACACAGCACTTGAAGGGAAAAACCTTCATGTGCAAACATGACAGGTAAAACGCCACAGATAATTTCCTGAAAAACTAATTGGCAAACAGTCTGTCAAGAAACCTCGTGACAGACATTAATGCATGAAGGGGAATTAAAATTGGGGAAAAAAAAACACACTTTTCCGCCACTTGATGTTGATAATCTCTGATCTCAGTGATGTTTTTCTTTCAGAATTCCTGCTCTGCGCATTTGAAGCGCAAGACAACTGTAGATCACGGCGACGAGTGCTGATTGAAAAGAGGGCAAGCTTTAAGTGAAGCAATAAGTATAGTTCCGTGACAGGTGATGAACACTATAGTCCCACACATGAAATTCACGACACGAGCAACTGCCACTGCAGCCTCAACCCCCACCTCATGTCAAAACTGGTGACAAACCATCCAATATGAATGTAATTGCCATGATATCTTCCTGGACTGTTTAGTTAATAATAACTATAAGAGAGAAATACTTTCTACTGTTGCCAGGGATCAAGAATAATCCATGAAGCACACAAGTCACACCAAAACAATCCTTGTACAGCACAGACGTGCACAAGATTTGCAGCATTTCCTAAGTCTGTTGTACAAAGAAAAGGGAAAGGAAAGAAAGGTTGCTATTTATAGCTAAGGACTTGCTATTTTTTTTTAATCAGATGGAACCATTTTTCATTTTTACAAATTATTCACAGTCACAATTTGTTTTCCTGGATTACCTAGGCTACAGTTTGTGTTGGAAAATGCAGAGTTTTAAGTAACAAAGTGCTGTGGTTTAGTCTTAGTTCAATGTTCTTCCGAACATTCCTAGAAATATGTAACTAATCTGTCACACCAAATGAGTTTTGTTGGCAATATCATCACGACTATGGTCTGGATGAACACAATGATGATAATAAGCTTCAGCTACATCATTTACTTTTTGTTTTTTGACCTGTAGAATATAACTAAGAGACAAGAGAACACTCTGATGCTGTCTTACTGCATTGCTGCGTTTAAAAAATGTATGCACCTCAGTCCTTGAAGGTCCTTTTTTTAAAAACACCAAGCCATTGCTACCAAAACCCCCTTTTGTTTCAATAGAAAAGCGAGGCCCTCATTTGTATGTTCTGTTGGACCTCCTGGAAACAATGAAAAATGGAAGCAAAGGTCAGTGTTAAGTCTCCTCTGGCTTTTGTTCTTTAAAACAACAATATTGTATTGATCTGTCCTGAATGATAAACACAAATGTGTTGGTAAAACACAGTCTCTTTTGACCTTTAGCAATTACTTCTACATGGCTTTAGCCGTAGTATAAGGGGGAAAAAAATGTCAAACTCATTTTGTTTTCTCTTTTTTCCCCCATTTTTGTTTGTAACTATACGCTCACCTTGATCGAGCGCTGTTGAAATATACATACGGATGGATTTGACTTAAATTTCACAGCTATGGCGCGACTGAAAGATGTTTTTTCAGTGGTATGTTAACTCTGAATCTGATGTACAACGTAAAACAAGTTAGAATGTAGCTTGTTGCTGTGTGTTTTAAATAACAATATGCCATATGGAAACATCAAGTATGCGTTTGAGTGTCTTATGACAGAAGAAACACAGCAAAACGTGCACATTTGTCCCGTGTTTCCGCCACGAATCAAACAGCGGGAATAAAAATAAAAAGCATCCGAACAAGCAGACAGCAGACAGCACACGGCATCAGAATCTCCGTTATCTTGTGTCGAGCTAAACTAAATTGAAGTAGTCAGACAGAGTTGAAGTGTGCTGTGATGACTCGTGATTAGATGCTCTTGACCTTTTCTCGGATCTTGAGTGGGTGCGAGGGAAACATCATATATTTTGGAGACGGCAGCCACTGATCAAATAAGCCAAAAAATGACCTCCTACTTCTGTTATTAGTAAAGTTAGATTTTGCACTGTATGTGTTTTCATTCAAGAAAGAATATAGTTTGTATAGTATGAAAAAATTAGCGATTTTGGATTTGGGAAACATACTCAAAGAACAGTCAGTCGGTGTTAGGCGAATGAAATGATGAAAACCGATGCCCCTGCAGGCTTAAACCTCTTGACCTGTGGAATGACTGCAGGGAGGTGCCGGCAGCAAGAGGCTGATAGAGGCCACTCACCGATACCTAAAAGGCACATCCTGGACATGTCCTTTCAGCAGCAGAGCTCTGAAAACAGCCACACATGCACACATGGTCCACCAAACGCACAAACACCACACACACACACACACACGCCTATCTCCAAGCAGTGAAGGAAGAATAAGAGGAGGCACTTTAGATCTTAAAAGTTCAGCAGTCAATATTTCACATCACTTCTGAATGACCAGAATGGCACTCAGTGGAGCACATACCACCACCAGGGCGGAGCGCGTCCTTCTCATGAGTGCCCATAGTCCCAATACAATGAATGCTCAAGGTGTATTTTACACAACAGGAAGCGAAGGAAGCATTCACCGTTTAATACACATCCATAGCTCCATGAAGACTGGTGGACATTGATTTTAATAGGATTTGCTGATGAATAAATCAGCCAACAAAACCAACCAACCAACCAAAACACACACAAATCCATTGATGACTGCAGTAACAACTGCTAGATTCATGGTGTCACCAAGAAAGTCAACCTGGTCTATACTTCAGTCTGTTTCACATTACTAAATGAAACTCCTTTGGAAACAAACAAACAAACAAACAAACAAACAACTCGGTGTGTCCGTCTGTATTGTATCAATACATTCATTTGCTAAGATCAGCCGTGTCAAGCATCCTCGTCAGCTGACATTTAGATTTTTATTTAATCCTCGATTTGTTTTTGAAATGAAATGATATGATTACACACCCACAGGCTGCTTTGTTTATTGTGGCTACAAACACATATATTTTTTTTCCTCTTATAGTAATATGTTTGGTTTTAATTGGAATCAAAGGCCATTGCATTGATTTTTGAAAGGGGCCACGACGACACTGTGTGTGTGTGTGTGTGTGGGTGGGTGTGTGGGTGCGTGGATGTATTAGTGATATCTCTACACAGTGTGTGGTCATGCTTCATATTTTCATTGTGAGCTTTGATCACATTACTGCTGTTCTCACCACATCAATGTTAGTCAATGAATAGATGAATAAATATTCAATTAAGACGGAAATGTGTGTGGCAATGCGTTTGATTGTGTGTGTGTATGTTGATGTGTAATGATGTGTAAATATATTTATGGCTCAGGGTCACTGTGATATTAACCTGACCCAGACTCTCACTCCCTCTCTCCCTCTCCCTCTCTCTCTCTCTCTCTTTCTCTCTCACTCTCTCTGGGGAAGCCTGTGCTGTGATTGTTTTGTGTTTCAGTCAGTCTCTCAGTTTCAGTCAGCTTCTGTGGACCTTCTGCCTTCGAACACTAACACAGCGTGATATGTGACAAAACACTTGTTTGTCTGGCTCCCATAACTTCATCATTTGTGAAAAAGGAACATGTAAAAAAAACAAACAATGGTGCACAAAACTGGTGGAGCTTCTTCCACCCAGAAAGAAAGATAAAGATAAAGATAAAGCTGACTGGGCTCTCTCACATGAGGCCTGCATTCTGTGCTCTGGTACATGCTGTTTCACGTGTCAAAGGTATTCAGTGAGCTGCTGTGCCATCAGTCAAGCATATGCCAAAGGCCTGCGTCTTACTCAAGTTTTAAACGTCTAATTGGTAACGTTTAAAAGGCGTTTAAGAGCGCCCTTTCTTCTCCCTTTTCTCATTTCCCATTTAATGTGTTGTGTCAAAGTCTATTACCTCCGTTGGACGTTTCTGTCCCTTAAGTTGAAAAAAGAAGAGCGAGAGAGAGAGAGAGAGAGAGAGAGAGAGGGGGGTGAAAAAAGAGAAGCCATCAGCTGAGGTTTGCCAGGTCGATAAAGCTTTTAGATTTGGAGATGTTTTCAGGGGTAGCCCATTTCCTGCGGCTAAGAGTTGTTAATGGAGCTTAAGGAATTATCTTATGACTCTCGCTCTGAGAGCAGTTTATTTCAGCCCGGACCTTGCTCCTGCACGTGTCGGGGTGGCTGAATATGCTGCTGTCAAACGCGCTTAATGAAAAGTAACGCGTCGCTGATTACAGTTTTATTTGGTCTCTATGTAAAAAGCTCCTGTTAATTTACCATCGCGCTCCCTCTGTGTGTTCGTATTTGCCACGGCTGAATGATTTAGTTACAGCAGCAGATCTCTCTCTCTCTCTCTCACACACACACACACACACACACACACACACACACTTTCCTTTCAAATAAAAAGCCACTTGGTTGAGAGGTCCAATAAAATAAGCTTTCATGCTAAATTAATTAAATGGTGAGCCTTTGTAGTCTAATCTGTAAGAACTATATGTATATATTTATATATATATATATATATATATATATATCTATATATATATATATATATATATATATATATATGTTTATATAAATACATATCAGGTCAGATAAGGTTTTTTTTTTATCTAAGAAAGCAAATAAAATCATACACCCCGACTCCCGGATATATCCCTTTGTCCGACACACTTTTTCTATAAGAGGAGGAGGTCTCAATCGTTTGTGGTTTTCCCATTAAAATTCATCACTGATCACACACACCCCACCTCGCAGGACAGACTTAGTCCCCCGAGAGCTCCACTTTCGCCATTACTGTCAAGTACCCTTGACTCCTTTCGTTTTGCCCTTTTATCTACAACAACTAATTCGAGTTCCTTTGCCCTTTTCACTTTTAGACGTCGCGAGGGCCTCTCCCGTAAAGCCCTTTCACTTTTCAGCAGAGGAATCAGCATCCAGGCAGGTTTTTCTTTTTTTCCCCCCTCTCTCTGAGTATAGGACCCACGTTTCTTGGAAATTGAGGGGTTAGTGTCAAAACGAAAACTCCTCACTTCAGATGATTTCGCAGGGGCTCCGCTTTTGAACCCATTAATGGACGTATGTGGCGAATAACTTACCCTTTTGACAGCTGCATCATGGGCGGTGTTGAGATGTTTCGATAATATTATCAGAGAGCACGGAGGGGAAATCAATAGCCTGACATAAAATATGACTGCGAACATCCCAATTACAGCCTGTTTAGAGGGAATTAATGAGGCAGATCTTAGTTGCTGATATTGCTCTGTCTTGAGGCTTGGGCATGCCTCATTTTCTCGCTGTCACCAAAGCAGGGAGAATACTTTCTGGGTGGGGGTGGGTTGTAAATGATACATTACGCCTCTTTGAACTGGTTAAAAATGAGTCGAAGTGATAAAACTTACTTTACCGTTGCAAACTGCAGCACGTGATTTTATTTGTTTATGTATAAAAAACAAAACCAAAACTCGATGATAAAAAGTGGCGAGGCCTGTGTTTCAGCACCATGGACAGCATCTCTTGCCATGAACCCAACATTACACGCGCCCCTCTGAAGCCGACTGCTTTTATTTTCAGTGAACAAAGTTGAAACGCTCTCGCATCCACTTCGTGGCAGAGCTGTGCATTTTGTGAGACTTGTTTTTTTTTTCATTTAATAGTGATACTCAATCGATGAGACCTAAATAATATTCAATTACACTTGCATGCGCATAGTAAAGAAAAAATAAAAACTCGAAACAAAAAAAAAACTGTAAACATTAGGCCTATTTTTCTCAAAGATGTAAACTTTTTTTTATATATACATTTCGATGACTTTTGTGCGTGCGTTGAATCAAAGAAGCCAAACTGATCCGGGTATTTCACTTGTGTAACGCTATAGTAACAGTATACATAGCTACAATTGCTTTAAAAAAAACAACAACAACAAATTAAAACAAAATGAGGGGGCATGAAGACTTAATAAGCTTTACCACCAGTCAGTCACAACAAGTCTTCCTCGTTTTGCATTAATTGCGTCATTTGGTTTTGTTAGGAGCAGAAAAGTTTGTTGATGGTTTTGGGGAAACTCATGGCATTGTCTTTGGAGTCTTGATGTTGCTGCTGCTGCTGTTGCTGCTGTTGCTGCTGCTGCTGCTGCTGCAGGACCGCCGCGCTCCTCTCTGCCTCCAGAATGGCGCCTTTAGTGTTCGTGGTCCAAGAGACGGTGGTGTTGGTCAGGGCCTGGCTCAAAGTGCTGTGCCTGAACAAGGGGTCGTGGAAAACCCCGTCCACCCAGTTTCTCAGGGTCGTGACCGGCGAATCCTGCCTGTTGTCCAGGCCGGTCACAGGTGAGGTAGCGGCGGGGGAAGGGGTGAGGGAGGAGGGCGGCGCCTGGCATCTCAGCATACAGGACGGGTACTCAGTCTGGTTCAGGGATGTCGCAGTCTGGGCCAAAGACCAGATTCGAGGTTTGCCGTCTAGTATCTGATGCCCCTGTTGCTGCTGCTGGTTATAACACGCCTTGGCCTGCGATCTGCTGTCCACCTGGAAATCATCTGGGTTCGTTTTGAGGCAACTTTTGCTCAAGTCCTGTTCCCCTCCCAGAGAAACGGGGATGGAGATTTTCAGAGACGAGTCCTTGATGAGGTGCTCAGTGGGGCAGTCGGCTGTCGTTGACATGTGTGTGTTCATATGGTATCGGTGCTTCAGCTCACACTCGGAGCTCTCTGACTCCAGCGTGTCGAAGTCGTCCAAGTCGCTCAGCTGCAGGTCCTTATCAGGCCGACTTCTGCTCTCTGGGGGAGAGAGGACAGAGACAGCAGACATGTCAGTGAGAGAGTTTGTGACAGGTGGATGAGATCTGATCCAGCACAGTCTCCCGAGAAATCAAATTGTGAATCATGCCTTTTAAAATAACTGCTCGATTCGGTCTCAGTTGCACATGAGCATGCAGATTGAGTGCTGCTGTTTTAGAATGATCAGAATTATTATTTGTATATAAAGAGTCAACAGCTTGTGAAAGTGACTGATGCCTGTTCACTTTCCAAGGCACAAATGTAAAATGTTGATAAATATATTATGTCAGGCCTGTGCATATAATGTTAACAATTTAACACTGGTGAACAGTAAGTATTTTGAATAAAGTGCAAATAATATATATATATATATATATATATATATATATATATACACTCAAACTGCAATGTCTGAGTTCAATTAGTTTCTAATTGTCATCACTGATAACACCATCACAGATAAAAACAAATTTAAAAAATATACTTGAAATTATAAGATTTACATATTTCTAATATGGAAATCACACCTATACTTTTTTGAAATGTAACAAATTGATTAACAAATAAACAAATAAAATGCTGCTGTTACGAGTATAGTTGTCATTATATTTCAATGACATGTAGATATTATTTTCCTTTTTTATCACATTCATCGTAATGTCAGAATGTACTCCCAAATAAAACTAAAATGCCACAGTAATAAAAAGTGGCCATCATTCTATAATTGTTATGACAAGATATAATAAGATAATATTAAACATTCATTCAGGCTTGTTGTACCACAATAAACACCCCTAGAAGTGAACATATATTTATTTTTACTGTATCTCATCATCACTGCTCCTGCATGACCTTAATCTTAAAGGTGTGTTTATTATGGCACAAGCACAACAAACGCTTCACACTTTTTACTCTGCAACAACTGCATTTTGAAACTAACCATCCTCATTGTTTTCACTTTTTATCTGCTCCTCCTGAGACCCGTCCTCATCCTCATCATATCTCTTCTCCTCTGAGCCCTTGTTTCTGGGCGGCCATGTCATCTTGTTCTCCTTCTTGAGCCTCCTCCTGGCATTTGCGAACCAGGTGGAGACCTGCGTCAGGGTCATCTTGGTGATGATGGCCAGCATGATCTTCTCGCCTTTTGTTGGGTACGGGTTCTTCCTGTGCTCCTGCAGCCAGGCCTTCAGCGTGCTGGTCGTCTCCCGTGTGGCGTTCTTCCTCCTCGTTCCCCCGTCCATTGAACCATATCTGTAAACAAGGAGAACACAAACAACCTGGTAATGAGAGCGTACATATGATGTGTGATGCTTGTTCCATGTACTTTATTGTGTGTCGCTCTGGCACTTTGTACCCCTGTCCTGACAACCATGACAGAGCAACCTACTTTTGATAATACTCATAAAATGATGCATAACATGCTTTAAAAGCTTCAAAGTCACCATCTGAAACAAAAGGTAAACACCATAATCACATTACATGTGAAATTGAAAAACAAGCCTCTTAAAACACAGTGTGGTGCATATTCCTGAAAAATCAACATGGCCAAACAATGGTTTAAATACTGTAAACAGACATATGCTGTGGACCAGCTATGGCTTCAGTATCCAAGTTTAAAAAGGAAGAAAGATGGGGAGACTTTTGGTCCAAGACAACCCCCTCTAAAAATCCAGCACTGAAAGTTCCAAATAAATTAAATTTTTTTTATCATACCCTAAGAAAATATTGTCTCTTAAATCTGTAGCATTGCATGACTCCTTCCCTGCCGTCGCCATGTTCACACATATATCCCATGGACCCTGCATTTAAAATGCACAGTGTTGATTTTCAGTCAGCAGTGAGCTGTAAAATTCCTCTCAGGGGAGGCTTTTATGAGGCCTTTATTGCTCCGTATGGCTTAGTGCAGGTCAAGTACTGCTAAGGGAATCAAAAGGAGAGGAGCGCTGTACATTTCCTTACCCTGCGTTGTTCCCTTTCAGATAAAATAGACTGTAAAATTGCTTTATTGAGTGTAATGATGAGCCCTCAGGTAAAAGACGGTCGCAGACAGACTCTTATTCCTGTAGGCCTGCTTGTTTGTCTGCATGTTACTGATTCTGTTCTGCTTTAGATTCGGGCCTTTTGCTGTATGTGCACTTAGTATTCTGCCTGCTCACACTATTTGGACTGATTGTGTTTGTTTTTTTTGTTTGATGTGAACTCTTCTTTAGCTATAAGACTAATCAATAAAACATTGAGTTTTTCACAGTTTTGTTTGCACTGTTTTTTTTTTAAGTTGAAAAGAGATTACTGATTGATAATCAACATGATCAGTTACCATAATCATCCATGAGTTACTTTTTCACTGCAATAAGGATGCCATCTATTTATCGGGAAGACCTTTTAATATGGCAGGAATGGTCTTCAGTAAGGGGAGGTCTTGATCTCTCAGGGACAATTGATTTATTGTAATTTTTGGAAAACTACAATGCTGTACAATTTACCCAGAGTTAGCTTTTCCTTGATTTTTACTCACTTCCTGCTTTTGTTACAAACTCAAAGTAATATTATTTCTGAGTGAAGGTATCACTTACAGTTGCAGAGTTTGTGATGTTTGGCTTCTTAGAGAAACAAAAAAAAACAAAACACATAGTGATACAAGGAACATACCTGTCATACTGATACTGCCCCAGCGTGGGATCATAAGGGTAGTAGGCTGTTGCCTGTGTTATTCCAGCATGTGCAGAAGCATTGGCATCTTTAGTATCAAATGTGCCCTGTAATCAAAAGACAAGTGTTTAACAGAGTGAGTGACACAGATAGGAAGCTCAACCAAGTGACTCACAAGAAAACCAGTTATCCTGGGTGTGTTTTTGAAGTTATCTTACTGTTTTTTCTGGCTGTAACAAGAAAGAAAAACTACACTAACTATGCCACAAGGATACATCTTGTCCATGGTGTGTCCAGTATAAACTGACACAGAGAGACACAAGTGTTTGAATTGCTTTTAAAGAAAAGTAATTCACAAATAGCACGTTGTTGATAATATTTTCTGTAATACAACACATATTTCTTTATGTCTGAAAAAGCTATTCTGAATCAACTTATCATTTTCTTCAGCATCCTGACTATATATATATATATATACTGCATATAAAGAAAACATTGTTGGAATTGTTTGTCTGTCAAAAATACATTTTCATAAACGTTTGTTAATTTAATAAACATTGTCTTTATGTTTGAACATTTGGTTTGTTTTCGTTTAAAGTCAAGAGTTGTTTTTCCTCCAGAAGAATAGCCTGTACACCTGAGCATATCTGGCTTTGCTGACACACAGTTTCATGTATTAAAGACGACTTGGCTTGAAAGGTGATGTGGGAATATAAATCATGTAGGCTACAGCAAAGGTCTGGTAATATTGCGGCGTAATGTATTAAAACGAGGGGAGCTGAGGTGCGCAGAGCTGGCTCAAGTCTCAGCACCCTGCGGCTCCATTAATCAATGACAAGAGGGACCAGATGAAGGACTTACCAGCGAGTAGAAAGCCGAGGCGTCCGTGCCGTATGTAACGTAATTCCCATAGCTTTGGCCGCCGGTGTAGGGGCTCCCGTACACACCGAGCGCGGCGGCTGAGCTGAGTTCATGCCTCGCCGTGGCCAGCAGCCGGCTCTCGTACACGGGACAGTAGACTGGTGTCTGCCCGGACGCCGCTACCCCGGAGTCGGCTATGGATCTGCCGGTGGACTCGCAGCAAGTGGTCAAAGAGTTGGTTGTCATCAGAAACTACAGGGTGGAAACCGAGAGAGAATTATCTTTTTTATATATACATTATATGTATATATATATATATATATATGTATATATATGTTTCCTTTCCCAACACAATTTTGCTGATATCCATCTAACACTCGATGTATTCAATTGCAGTAACATCACATTCTAAACTTAAGCCACTGTTAATAACTTTTGCCTTTTTATGTAAAAGATAAATCGCCCTAATGAGATAAACTCAGACCTGCACCCTTCGCCAATAAGTTAAGTTGTATATCCGCAATATTACACACATTTTTAAACACGGTCTAAACAACACAACAGTTTGTTTATTTGCAAACAGGTGAACTCGTGCTTCTTCCGTGACACACGTTCATAAATAAAATACGCGACACATAACTCAAAACACTTGATATTTGATGATGGAAGAAGCGTCACATTCCTGTGATAAAGTGCGCGTCAAAGAGTGTCCACAACCATCCGTCTTTTGGTTTGGATCTACACATGCAGCTACATCACGTTGTCCCTAACATCGCCCTGTAGATAATCAATGTTAATCTCAAGTTATTTTTTTTTTTATGGCTCATAGCCAAAACAAAACAGCTGCTGGGTTATGGCGCACAAACACACACTCAGCGTGTGCAGAACAAGTTGGCATGTGCGTCCCAGCGCAAATAAACATATGGCTGACATTAGAGCGCGGCTATTATCTTGCAGAAATCAGCGAACGGGTGGTCGCGGGTCTCGCCGGTCTCTGGTTACCTTCTCCTTTACCGCCTCTTTATTTTATCTGTCACTGCAGGAGCGCAGGTATCCCTGGCTGTAACGCAATACCTTTCCGATAACCGAAATCAGCGTGGACGCATCTCGGATTCTTGCCCAAACGCGCGTAAAAGGCATCAAGCTCAAATCGATGAGATAATCAATCGGTGCAATATGAAAAAAACAAAACAATCAGCGAAGTCAAGAGAGCCGCATGCACTTACTTGTGGAGCAGACGAGTAGGGATATCCAAACTGTGGATATGACATGGTAGAGGAGTCCCCCAATATCCAGAAATGAAGCGAGACTGAAGGTCTCCACTCTCACGCAGGCTGTGGCTCTGTTTGACTGTACCAATTGATTGGTAAGCACTGGCTCCAAGGATGCTTATAGGGCGAAGCAGAGCAGCATGTTTAATTTGTGTAAAATGCCCCCCACTCAAACGCCTTTCTACGGGGGGGAAAAAAAATAATAAATAAATAAGTGAAGAAAAGCTTTCCTCCTTTTCTCCTCTAAAACCCACAGTCTGGCATAAATAAATGAATTAAGGCGACACGAGCCTTCTTTTGCCGAGAATAATCACTTTGCTGTGAGATACATATTTTTGCCTTATAAAAAAGTACTATAAAAGACGTCAGCAGCAGAGGCAGGTTGTTTTAAACGGCGGCGACTCTGACGTCAGAAATTTCCCACTCTAAAAATGCCCGGACTGTAACTTTGATTATGCATTTTTTTTTTTCACTGCCAGGATGACGACAAAAACAAAAAAGGGAAGGATTCAACAAGAAAAAAAAATTGAAGGAATGAAAGAAGGAAGGAAGGAAGGAAGGAAGGAAAGGAAGGATTAATTTGCAGTCCCAATCAATCAGTTAGGCCAATCAGTGTCATGAATATGCAAACGCATGTATGCTTTTAAATGCATTAAGCCTAATTAAGCACATTCATATCCTTCCTCTGCACTAATGCTAATCACACGGAGAACTAATTGATTTTAAATTAATTAGTAAAGAATAATTTCATAGTGAGCAGAGACACGCTGCAGCCAGTCATAGACTGAACCAACAACAAACACAATGTAAACATGTTGTGGTGGGTTTTTGTTGTTAAACAAAACAAAAAAAAAGAGGTTTATAATAACCAAGAAGGGATGATATGTTGGTACCACAGCTGCACTGAGAGCAATTACTCCTCAAAAGTGCTTAACAGGTTGCAGTATCTATCTATCTATCTATCTATCTATCTATCTATCTATCTATCTATCTATCTATCTATCTATCTATCTATCTATCTATCTATCTATCTATCTATCTCTTGTCTCTCTGTCTGTCTAATTAATGCTGGACGTCTCCCTCTCCCTCTTTTCCTCTCTGTCTTCTCCCACGCGTGTTTTGGTCAGTAACCATAACACCGGTCACAGCCAAAGCCCAAAACTGCCTCGCCACATCTCGGGCACCAGTGTGCGCTGCCTTGCTTGGAGAATCCCGGGTTGAGACATGTGGATAGCCCCGGGGGTCACTCCTCAAATTAATGATGATGTACTCCTCCTCCTCCTCCTCCTCCTTCTCCTCCTCTTCTTCTCTCCAGCTGGATCTCTGCCTGCCGGTGACAGGTCGATTGAGAGTGATTGATGACCATCTAGGGAACCGGGGCCAACATAATAATATGATACCGGCACCTTGCAATAATTGCTCACTTTCATTTACAGATGAAAGAAGTAATAATAAAGAGCCATAGAGCTGGAGATTCTTGCACCACAGTTGAGTACATTTTACCTGCTTGATATTATTATTATTATTATTATTATTATTATTATTATTATTATAAAAACAACAAAAACAACACACACCAGCATGTGTTGTGGGAGGACAGGCTCTATAAAAAGTCTGATCTCTCGTTCATTTTGACAAATTGAATTATAGGGGGTTAGTACCTCCAAGCAAATGGCCGTATTAACACTTGGAGGTGGAGGAGGAGGAGAAGGAGGAGGAGGGGTGGGGGTGTCCAAAGGGATCAGCCAGTGCATTTTTTTTTTTTTTTAATTTGCATTTACTCTAATTCCACCTTAGCATTAACAACCCGTCTAAGGCACTCAACCATACACTCACTCACAACACACACACACACGCAAAGATGGAGAGAGATAGATAGAGAGAGAGAGAGAGAGAGAGAGCATTTGGTTTATTAATTTAGGCTTTTTCCCCTTTTTATTGGGGTTAATGTGACAAGCAGTGCGTTTAAGGCAGGGCAAGGCACATTTATCTTCTCCATCACAGAACCACAACGAAGGGAATACACGTGTTGACCCCCTTTCTCTCTCTCACTCACGCACACACACACAAACTTTGGGGCCTATGGATCGAGTGGCATTAAGCTGGTGACAGTGGCAAGAAAGTGACAGACGCACTAACTAAACTGCAGTGCCCATACACCCCACTTCTTCACCCCCCATCCCTTCACCCGCATACCTTTTCATTATCCGCTGCGTTACCCAGTGTTATCTGGCGCCAGTGATAAAATATTTAGGCGCACTAGTATATGCTTTTAGACGGAAAATGAAGGCGACAGCGGGAGTTCATGCTTGTTTAGCGTTTAAAGATTAAAACAGAGGCTTCCTTTCTTCCATGGACAGATGTGGAGACGCAGGAATGCTCTGTGTTTAAATTGTGAGGGATAAATATGGTGCTCCAGTTCACACTGCAGTCTCATCACATGTCCTTTATTGACTTTTTAATTTTTTTTGTCATATTAAATGTGATTGTTGGCTATAAGTTCACTTAGGACTCATTTCATTTAGACCAGGGGCATCAAACTAGTTCAGGGGCCTCTTACAGCACAATTTGAAAAGTGGGCCGGACCTGCAACATAATAACAATAACATATAAACAACAAGAACTCTGATTTTTTCCCCCCTTTATTTTACTTTTTACAAAACGGGACATTTCTTGAGAGAAATAAGTGCAATTTCAAAAGTAGTGTGCCTAAATTTCCCATTTACACATGTTCTTTGCAACCTACACATCACAGTGGATATATACATTTAGTCACAGGTATCTGGAAGTTAAAAATAAAGTATTTCACGCTTTGATTAGATTCAAATCATAGTGTGAAATTTTAACGAATTCATCCTGTGGGCCGGATTGGACCCTCTGGTGGGCTGGTTCTGGCCCACGGCCCATACGTTTGACACTGGCCGTACGTTTGAAACCTCTGATTTAGACGAAATGGGGTCATTATTGCTACTGTACCATGATTCTACTTTGCAGTCTTGGATTTAACCATATGTTTGCTCAGTCTTCTACTGCAGCCATAAGTGCTGGAGTTTGCTATTTTTTCCCTCATGACACCAACCTCACACTGTTGTATTCTGAATAATAACTGTGTTGCACTCTGAAGTATAAGCCTGCTCATTTGCATCTCCTTCCAAACTAAACTCATATTAAAAAGTTCCCCAGAAACATTGTAATCATGAAGGTGTCACTTTCCTGATAATCTGTGTTTGATTAATGAGCCTCAAAGAGGGGAGTGTGTGGGTGCCTCTCCACTTGTGTTTATGTGTGTGTGGAAGGTGAAGTCACACAAATACACACACACACACAGAGAGAGAGAGAGAGAGAGGGGGAGAGAGAGGTGGTAAATGGAGGAGGTTTTAAAATAGGGACAGGAAAGTGTTTCTTATCCCCCCAAATTGTTCCTAGCCTTATGGTGAGACAAGCAACTAAAAAACAAAGTTCAGTCTTGATGATCTCAGCATTAAAGACAACATTGCATGGTGGTAAATATAAAAAGGTACGTCAACATTGTTTCGTTAGTCATATTTGTCAAGTATATTCTGATTGGAAAAAACAAAAATGCATAATTGCCACATGTACTAAGGCATTTATCCTCAAACAACGGTATAGTATGCACACATTTTCATGATTTATATTGAGAAATGGGTCACAATGTTTTTTCTTCCTTATATAGGTGCCCCCTATACAAAAAACAGACCGCTATACCTGAAGGCAACTTTCTGATTGGACACCTTAGGCAATCGCACTTCTTTTTGATGTTAGGTTTGGATAGGAGCCATTGAGGCAGGACATTTGCTTCAAACAAGTAAGGTTCAGTGATAGTGTAGATATTGAAAGGTGCAATTTTCAAACTCCCCAACATGGGTTGACATCAGGTGAAGAACTCAATACCTCTCATTCTCCCATTTGAGGCTTCACTTCTTCTTTAACATTTTGCCAAATTGTGTGTATTCAAAAAATCAGCTTATCTGTTCTATTTCTCCACGTATGGGGACGTTTCTCCACCACTCAACCAGCTTTGTGGTCTACTGCCTCGTTCCTTGTTTTTCCGAGTCAAAAAAATTGAGAAACCAAAGCTGACCTCAATATGTAAAGACAGCCGCACAGGCCGACTCGCTCTGTGACATGACGCCCCGAGCTTCTCCCAGGCTTTTCAATAGCTACCGTGTTTCTCTTTCTGCAGTCACAGAAATAATGTCCAAGCATTCTTTACACACACACGGACACACACACACACACACAAAATGCTTATCCAGAAAAAAACATTAGCGTATCTAGTGTCTAGTCTAGTCATGGAGTCCAAATGGAATATTGATCTCCAACGATCTTCTCAATGTATTTCTTATTTCTTCTCTTGAGCAACACAATGATTTTTTTTCCCCCCTCCCCTTTCCACTCTTCTGGCCCTAAAGCCCTAATGGTTTTTGCATGAGTTGGGTTGTAGACTGGGCTCCTCCAGGCACTCTGGAGAGAATTGTGACTTTTGATGTTGTTGCTGAAGATGTTTGTCTGTTGTAATCATTTCTTTTATTTGGTGGTTTGTGCAAACTAGTAAACATTCTGCTTTACAAGCTGAGGTGGCTTTTCAAATCACTCCCTTTAATGTGCTGTTCATCGAGTTCGCCTGGACATCCCCTGTATCATTTGTTATGAAGTGTGACTGTGAACCCCATAATGTATCCAAGCGATCGGCGGGATTAGATGATTGGTTAGTGAGCAAACCGTGAGAAACTCACACATATACACACAGTCTAATGGGTGTGAAATACAAATCTTCAGCTCCGACAAAAAGGCTTTTGTCTTCTGCCATATTATCACATTATAAGATCTGATGATATGATATGAAACTTTTTCCAGCTGTTAAGCAATAGTTATATTCAAGTGAGGAGAAAGTATTGGAGATATGAGAAGATAAAAATCTTTGTTTATAGAAATTAATTTACAGCGTGGTTACAGTGAATACCAGCCCTTGGTTAACCCTGCTCTTTTATACTGAAAACCTGTAAATGTTCCAATATGTGTATTTCCATGCTCTTAACCTATACTGTGCCTTCTCTTACTGTAATTTACATGTCACAATCTAAAGTGGTGCACAAAAAAGGTAAAGACTAAAGTATGGATTTATGCATCCAAATACATAATGGAAATCATACACTTAGCATTTTGAAGAAAGCATCACTCATTTATTATTCCAAGCAGGTGAGTGTAATTCAACAGAAACCAAAGCCATTTTCCAACAACGCTATAATATTATACGTCTGAGATGAGTCCGCCCGCCCAACCGACCCTGTCTCGGTCTTCCTCTCACTCTGATCTCGCTTGCTCTTCCTCCTTGCTGGCCTCTCTAAGAGGTTTAACATGTCAAAGTTCTATCAGCACATCCATAATTGATCACCACAACGGGAGCATCTTCGCTGCACTTAGTTAACTAGCTATCTGCAGGTGTTCCCTTAGCAACTGACCAGGGAGTGAAACACTGAAGTACTACATGGAGACGCTCAAGCTCCAAAATGTGAACGCGGTGTGTCTTGTAAGTCTTGGTGTTGGCCGCCTGCTCACTGGTTGCGTTCCAGGTCTCGGTACGTGTGTCTGACCATGACACAGTCCAAGACACTGGTGAAAACAATCACAAGTCTTGTCACATTGACGCTTGCACCTGCTCCTCTGAGGTCATGTGAATGAAATGCTGAGGGCAGGATATAATCTCCTCTTTACACCATTAACATAAATAACAAACAACGCAGCAAATTTCTTTTGAATCTGGGACAAATATGATTTGACAGTATTTAGTGGGAGACTGTGATTGACTTTAATAATGACTGCTGAGCGTTTAACTATAACCCACCATGTTTACTTTTATACAAACCTTTAAGCAAATAATATAGGGGCTGATTATTAACCCTAATTTAAATAAAACAGGTGTGTATCAGACCATATTGTAACCTCAGATCTCAGGAAAAAAGTCATTTACCAAATATTTTACAAGTGTAATACAGGCTCTTCTATAGGGCCGGTTGGCCAAACAATGAGACTTGTCAGTCACCCCTCTGCTTTCATGTGTGTGTGTGTGTGTGTGTGTGTGCCTGCATTTGTCACCAACAGCTGAACCATCATGTCAGACTCTTGACAACACTGATCACAGCATGACATACACACACACACACACACACACACACATCCACACACAGACACGTGCACGTCAGGACAGACCTCTGTCCTCCAGACCACTGACTCCCTCGACCATCCCTCAACACCTGCGACCACCACAGCTGCAGTCATGTGCAGCCAGCAGTTATTGAATATATTTTCACCATGTGGAATTTGCAAGGACCACTTAGTTGAATATTTATATAGAGACTGTTGAACAAGGCAGGGTGCAATTTATTGCTGTTTTTGATGGTTACGAGCAGTTGAAAAGCCACAAATGCGCAGAATTGTGTCTTTGTTTTGTAACGAAAATGCTGGTATTTGACCTCAAATACATGGAAATACACAATTTATGACCATTTTAAATGCGTACTATTCAAGCCAAATGATGAGCAATTTTTATGACAGTTATTTTTAACGGCTAGGCAACCTCTAACAGCCATAACAGTTCTGAAAGCAATAGAAATTTGAAGGACGGGTGAATGGATGGGTTGACAAAACACAGGAGATGCTCCTTGAGGTTGTATCTGTTTGTACAGAGCTCCGGTGGCTGATGTCACACAACCAAGATACTGCCGTCTGGCAGAAAATAACACTGTTCACCGGTATAGATGTACAGCATATACTAGACAACACATAAATCAGGCAAAATGTACCACAAACGTGTCTCTTCGCTGGCTGTTTTCATAGTAAAAGTGAAGATGGTGGATGATTTTTGTGCCAAAACAGTCAGACAGGCTAACAGGAGAACATTATCCACACAGTCCAGAGGGATGGTGGAGGTGAATCGCTGCTATGAAACATACTCACAGCGTGCAATATAAGACCCCACAAGCAACATATTTCATGGTTAACTCTTAGTAAATCATGAACTCAGACTAGATTTACTCAGATCTGCAGTGCTGTCCTATCCGGCTGTTTCCAAACTCTTAAAAAGCACTCCGAGGCGTTCCAAGGATCAGACATATTCAGTCTGTCATGTTTTGCCATATATAGCTAATCCACAGCTCGATAGCTGTGGATTAACTCTGAAAGGTTTAATCCACTACTGTTTGTGTTAATGTTTGTGGTATTCTAGGCTGCCATGATGGTAAACTGAGTCACTCAAGGTCTGGTAGGTCATGTAGGGACATGTGACCCATATGGTTGTATTATTGATTCCACACCTGGGAAATCCACTTGTTACAGCAGCCGTGCTGGGAGAAGTACAACAAGAAATATAATAATTAAAAATAAAATATTCAAATATTACAAGGTTAGATTATTTTTAAAATATAATCCGAGAAATAAATTATGAAAGTAATGTGAATACACCACAACATGGTTATAAGTGAGTACTACAGCATCTGTTTTTATCAGAAATAACATTTCTTATACTCGCAAATGACCAGAAATGACCTGTTTTCATTCTCTTTTACCATCTTTTCATTCATCCCTATGTGCCTGTTGCAATGGATATTTTAAAGTCATGATCCTCTTTCAAGATTCACCTCATAATAGAACTAGAACATCGAGCATAGCTCCGTTAAGGGGGCAGAGAATGTGTTATAAGCACTGATTATCTTCCCGAAGACGACGCAGCCAGGCACTTAAAATTATTTATTCATAATGCATCCACTGAAACACAAATGCACTTTATTGTCTCATTCTGCATCTTATTTTACCCATAAACCAGAAAATGGGCTGGGTTTCTAATGAAAGAGCCATGTTAATATCAAGGCAGATAAGGGCTGGCATGTGCAGATGGGAGCACAATGTGGAAACCCAATCACAAGTTCCTTCAATCACTCAAAACATGAACAAGAGGGAATGGATGCATTTAAATATTTCCCTCTACCTGGAGGTATTAAAACTATACAATTTTAATACCTATTTAACATGCATCTGCTTTTTGTGCCTCTCAGTCAGGTAATGCAGAAGTAACTGTGGCAGCTATGGGCATGACATGGTTTTTCAACCAGGCATGTCTGCAGTACTCCCTGACTTTAATCGCCGCATTAAGATCTTCCTCGCTGAATGGGGCCCCTCTCTCCCAGCAGTCTAATTCTGGCTTTCTTCTTTGTTCTACTTTATTTATGTTCGCCAAAAAGCTGAAGATTCAGGTAAAATAAACAACATAATGAATTATATTCCTTTAGTTGAGCCATTCAGTTCAGTATACAAATCAATAAGGAACTCTTTTTGGAAAAATAATGATTAACTATTTACAGTATGGTGAGACATGAATCATCTCACTCCTGACGACGAATGGCGACAGTGTCGAAAGTGAGAGCACTCGCTAACATCATGGACACCAATACAATATTATGATACAATATTAATATTTTTTGGCTTAATAAAAAACAGGGAAAATGGATCATGGATTATTATTTCATCAACTGATGATATTAAATCGTACAAAAAAAGCCAAGGTAATGGTTGTTATATCATGTACAAGGGAGAGAAAAGGGGAAATGGACAAGAGGGAAAAATATGAGTGGATAATGAAATAACATAAAGAGGTGTCACAGTTTGGATTTGGCATTTTACAATGTACATGGTACAAATAGGATATTGGTTGTTGGTGGGTATATATAGACTCCACAATTGATCGAATAAATTCAAACAAAAAACAGTGCAAACCCCGCTTCACGTTTAAGTTATAAAACAAATATATTAAAACAAAAGTAGACAACGTTATTCGTGACAGATAAAATGACTATAAACGCATCAACGGTACCGAAATCTCAGCCATTAGCAACATTCCCAGGATGCGTGTTTCTCTCGTGTAAGGGTCACTTTAACAAACAAAGAGAAAGAGAAAATGAGCAGTGATATGAATATTATGAAGGAGTATAGAGAGGCGGGAAGTCATTCCACCCGACCACGTTCCTTTATTTTCCACTCTGCTGATCACATTTGAATATTTTGAAAGAAGTGCCTATGTTTGCCTTATCATGCATTATTCTGAGGCATTACCCCGGCCTTAGCGCTGCAATAAAGATGCTCGGGACTCCTCTATCCCTCTTTAACAGAGACACACAACAACAATAATAATATTCATTCATTACGCACCTTTACAAGAGGGGACTTTGACTTGACTTTATCCCTTTAAAGATGTGCACATTAATGGCTGAGCTGTATCCAGTATGGTGATATAATTACGATACAGTGGGTGGTGACGCAAAGGCAACTTTTTGAGGCAATGAAGAAGATATGGAGTGATATTATTGTCACTTGAAATGTGACTTGCCAAGTCCTTGTTAAAATGCTATTATCGCTGTGGCTAAACTGGGACACTTTAGATAACACAGTTACACTGGAAGATATTGGGCAGCTTTGTCAAATCTACAGTCAAACCCACCAAACTGTTGTGAATTAAGTTTCATCAAAACAAAACAACACATTTTCTCCCAGTAGTTCACATTAGCATTTGAGGCAGATTTCTTGGGTGAGGAACTGCACTTTGAGTTTTAGTTATTCTAAATCTAAATCAAACACATTGTTTTTTCTTGTGTCTTGTCACTTGGTGGTGTCATGTAACAAAGCAACATACCATACAACCAGCAGCAGACCACCGATATCCATGTTATCCATGATCTTTTCCCATCAGGTGTATATTTTATACCTTAACTAAACCACAGTCATAATCAGGAAATGGTAATCATCATTATTAATTAATTTATTATTTACTATTAGCAAAATTTCCAACAAACGCTCCTCAACAATGTTAAAACACTATCTCATTGATATGCATGTCTATAGATATGTATAAAAAAAACCTCAAAAATCTGGGTAAGATATTACATCCATCGAGGGATGTAAAATAAATGAAGTGCAGAAACAATTAAGAAACAAGGAAATCAAACATGCTATACTTGAAAGTAATTAGGATGTTTTCCGAAAGAATATACTGCATGTAACTTTTTACAGAACGACGGATGAAATAAAAGGGAAAACAATTAAGGTGACACCACAACGTCCGACAATAGGCAGGGGACAGATACGGTGTATCTGTGTCATATGAATTCATGGCAGGACCCATCATTCTTTCTTCCGCCACTACATGGAGATGCACACCACCTGCTTGTCTTGCTTTGCCAAACCCTTTCCTCACTGCACTGCACTGCACTGACCGCCACACATACATAACCATAAGCAGCAGGTTAGACACAAGGTGTCACATCATTCCCTTATCATGGACTTCTCTCATTAGGGTGTACACTGTCCTCAACACGTGTTTTTGCCAAAATGATAATATTCTTCACACAACAATGCCAAAGCTACGCAGCGAAGACAACTGTTAGTATTGCATCAATTAATTCTCAGCCATTTATAGAGTTGTGCATGGTTAAAGTAGTTATATGTGTCCTGTCAGTCAAAAGAAAATGAGGTTTCTACTTTGAACTTTTTATTTTATTCTGGTATAACAATGTTTTTTTTTAAATATTGTTTTACGCGGTGATGCTATATTGTCTTAAGACTTCACTCTTTTAAAAACAAAGTCAGGCCATTCTGCTGCTCGGTCTAAGTAACACTGAGGAGACATGTTTTCCGGTATTTGCATATTAGTAATGCAACATCTGGTATTTTTTAGCTTGGTTGTTGTATGCTCCACAAACTCCTCTGTTGCTTCCTCTGTTCATTTTTGCCCCAGTGCCCACAGACAAATAATACACGTTGGCCTTTTGCCCTAAGTGTCAAAATGAAAAAAAAAAGGTAAAAAAAAAAAATCTTTGACTTGGTATGAGATATAATCACATTTTCTAGTTGAGATAGTTGAGGAAAATGAGAGTGTCTCTCTCTCCTCGGTGGTGGAGATTTGTCGCTGGAGGCTTTTTATCGTTTTTCTGTACACTTTCCTTTTCCCCAAACTAAAAAAAAAAGCTTGTGTGACATTAGTCTTTGAACAAGCATAGTGCCCTGAAACCATGAATAGAAATACATTTCCCTGCTTCCATCCTGACCCCGAGCCCTTTTGCTCACGGCCATTACTGTCACACACCCACAAAGGGTCAAACTCTAAAAACCCCTGAATAAAACCTTCTCCACCTTCCAAGGAGAGGCAGAGGTGGGGCAGAGACACATCAGCTGAAAAAAAACAGAGACAGAACCCTTCCAATGTCCAAGATGTTGTTGTTCATCCCCCTGCCCAAAGGTTGCCTGCAGCCTGATGCTTTTTGTTTATGGCCCCTGGACCTATTTTACCTCTCCGTCTCTGTCTCGTCCTCCCTCCATCTTTCTCACTCTTGTCTGTTTCCCTGCCTGCCTCCCTCTCTCTCTCTCTCTCTCCCTCTATATCCCCGCTTTTCCTTCCGAAGGCTAAGGATTCCTGTGGCCCCTTTGAGAAAAGTGTGTGAAAATGCACAATGCAGGTCCCCCAGCGTGCCCACCCCCGGCACCGAGTGTGAGAAGAGGGCCCTGCATTTGATGCCTGACTGACCAAATCTTCTGCCAGATAGCTGGGCCTTTCTATTCCCAGCGGCGCGGTGAGAGCGTGGCCAGAAGTGGTGCGGAAGGAGAGGGGAAGGCACAGTAATTGTATCAAGGTCTGTAGAGATTCCCTACCCACCCAACAACCCACACCCCCTCCTCTCCTAAACCTCTCCTGAACCGCTTCTCAGTTAAAAGGAAAAGGGTCCCTGGGCAGCAAGAGGCAACTTCTCTTCAGAATAACCAAAAAACAGTGTGCACTCATATATGAATAACGTTCAATTTATCACATGAAAGCCCATATATTGAATACAACACCTTGCACTTGCACTGTCCCCAATTCCATCTATTTTTTTTTTTAACACCGCCAATAAAATAAAAAAAAAGAACTAAAAGCTGAGTTTAAAAGTCACTTTTGGGTTGTATTCTGCCAAATGTGTGCTTTTTTTTATGTTATGACAATAACAACCTTTACATAATATGTTGAGAGAAAGATGTCTGTGTGTCTCCTGCTTCATCGAGAGTTCATCACAGTGCTGTTCATATTGTTATTGTAAGATAATACCATGGCATTGTGGTTTCTCGCCGTTCTCATGTTGATCCCACAACTGATAATGACAATAAAATAACCGTGAATTCCGCGATGTGCTATTTTGCCGATTAACACCTAAAACACACAAAAACATTACAAGAACACAACAATGGCGCAAAGTCAGTGACACCCTCCTCCTTTAAAGAGGCTGCTATTGTAATGCTAAATATTTCATCAGTTGACTGAGAGACAAGTTCAGAGGGCCTCCAGAGAGAACGCCATTCACTACAAGTGCTTGTCAAACCTGCACACTTCATGGAAATTTAGGATAGCAGCCCATAAGAAAGGAAAACAGACGCCTCATGTATATATATATATATATATATATATATATATATATTGGTGCCGCCCAAGGTGACTGTGATTTCTCTAATGATAATTTCTCTAATGATAATTTAAAGCGCCAGACCATTCTCCAATATACCAATAGAGGTTTGGCAATGGAAGATTAGTGTTACTCGTGTGACTAAAACATGTCCATGTCACATTTCATAAGTGTAAATGATGTCTTTGAATGAATGAATAAATTATTATTATTATTATTGTTATGTATCTGGAGTGATGCATCACAGGTGGACTGCTCCAAGTATATCAGTTCACACTTGGAATTAAAATAGCCAGGTAGAAATGTGTCTGAAGTGACCAACTGCTATTGGATCCCACTTCCCTGTTTTACACGTACATAATAGATTTAAAATGTACTAAGGCTTGAAACATTCATCTGTCATTTAGTATGACCAAGGACAAAATGATATCCACACTGCTGAATGTGGCCATATATGCTGCTCAGACCACCTTCATAAGTGGTTGGACAAATGGATCTCAAACCATAGCTTCCATAATTCTTAGCTTCGAGCAGAACAAACTAATGCCATTTTGTCAAAAGTCAGGGTCAAGAACAATACTCGACTGAGATTTAAAGGTGACATAGAATGCTTGTATCGCACATCTATGTTAGTTATGGAGGTCTACTTACATATATTAACTTGATTTCATGGTTAAAAACCTCCTAATCGCTGCAAACGAGCCGATCAAAATATCTCCTGATTCTTAAATGGTCTGAAAACAGCCGCGCTGTTTCAGACCAAAACCACACCCCCAGAACGTGGACTGTGTTGTGATTGGCCAGCCAACGAGAGCTTTCCCACTGTCCTGTGATTGGCCAGGTACCTGGAAGTGACGTAATAGATAGGCCAGCTCTCAGATACACAGCTCCCCCTTCTGGCACGGTGGATGCTCTGCATCTCAGCAGCTACAACGAGAGTAGTTCTTCTTCTTCTGCGGTTGAATGTACGCAACGGGATGTGCCCGGACTAGTGCCCGCACCAGGAGGCGCTATGGTGGTGAGGAAAACAATACAACACTATTTTCTCAGCAGTGGCTGAACTGTTTGTTCTGAAACTTTAGGGTTTCATAAACGAAGTAATGACGCAGATACACACACACAAACGCAGCGTTAATTGGAGCTTCCGGTCTATGTGGGCTTTAAAAGGAACCCCACCAATGGGTTGAAATGAGAGAGCCCCAAACAATGTCAGGATGCTCCCACTCTAGGACTAATTGCTGTAAACAGTCAGCCACCTTCACATCATTCCTTACAGGAAACGTTAAGCCCAGCAATACACTTTGGCAAATCATAAACCACTGTACATCTTCAACAAATCCTCCGTCACTGTATACAGACAATCATAACATCAGAATCAGCCGGAAAATAGTCATCTCTCGTGGATAAAGACTCTCCCCGTCCCTTGCTCTGCACTGCACGTTTTCTGCATCCCTTCCAATTCATTACCCCTGAACCACATGTATTATTCTGCCCGCTACACATTCCCTATAGCGTCTCTGGGGGAGAATTTACTGGTTGAAGCATTTTAACTCCATTTACCTTTTAAAAGCTACCATTTAAGCTCAGTATTTCCTCTCATAGCTCCATTCCTCGATAGCCCAGAAATCAGTGGCAGCGTCCTTGATTCTGCTTTGATGAGCAGCCTAACTTTATATAATCACTTCCACATATTGGACACACCAGAGATGAACTTGGTTTATTGATTTGTTTGTATGTCAGTGTTTAAAGAAACAATCTCTGGAATGGATGTGTTATTGACGTCATGTCTGTTCACCTTTTCACGGTACAGTCAGCGATCGCTTTTTTTCTTATATTCTCAGGCTGTTTATCATGAAAACAAGCAAGTGGGCACATTTGAATGTATTTAGCCTTTCTTGAAAACAAATCAGCTGCAGCAGTTTCCATAAATCCTGATGAAGGTGAAAGCTCTGTGATCTTAAATGATGGAGTTGCATGGTGGTAGAGCTGGCTGTGTACTATATAGGACATGACTCTCCTCGCCCTCTCACTTCCCTCTGGTGAAGATGGGAGAACATTATGCATATTTCAGATGAATTTAAGCAATGTCCTGTGGGTCCTTTAAGAGCCCATCATATTTATGAGGACAGCATATTATCGCCATCAGGAGAGTGTCACACAAGCTTGGAGAGAAGATGACTTAAATTGTTGCTGGCGTTCGGAGAATGCACTTCGCTGTGTAGGCGCCAACGTTTTCCCGTTCCAGTGGAGGATGATCGTCAAGTTTGAAAACAGACTGCAGTCATGTGAAGTGGAAGTTAGTGGAAGTACAATTTTGGTCCCATATTTTCCATGATTTCTCAAAATAAACCCTGCAATGAATATATTTGTGCTCTTTCTATTGATGTGTAAACAAGCTGAAATGCAGGCCATTTAAATGTGTCCATTTGATTAATATTATAAGCTTTCTGAATCCCCTTAGTGTGGATAATTTCATTCGATAAACCTGTGCATTTACAGTATAGTATACACAGCCTATTCATTTGCTTGGTATTTTCTAATAATCAATAACTTTTCATAGCCCTGGGTGTCCCTGCAGAGCAGAGTTGTGGGCTGTTAGACAACAGAGACAATTCAGAAGTTTCACTGTTCCCTGTTACAGGCATTCACATAACTGTATACAATCATTTTTTTTTTCACACACACTAACAAAGGCAGACTACATATAGGCGCTTACAGAGGTATTGAAAATAAGGGCCACCGTGGTTCATCAGCTGAACGGAGACATAAATCTTGGTACTGTGAGGACAGGTGTGGGAACCAGGGAGAGAGAAGTTTAAAGGCCCACACAGCAGCTTTGATTCACTGTAATTGTCACAGAACAGTAGATAACAGCACAGTTACCTCTCCACAGAGACGACCCTCTATTCAAACATGCCGGAGAGCTTAAAATAGAATTTACTCAAAGGAATTGAGTTGGAGGTATTTAAGAATCAAATGTGTGAATGAAAGACGTGCGTTGAGCAATGATATAATGCAAGGAAAACACGTGTGATTATGTTTTATCTTAGTCTGTGAAGTATTTTTAATTTACTTCTCTTCTCCTTTTCTGTAACTGCAGAGACCAAGCCAATAAATGCACACAAAACTATAAGGTAGATCCAGAAGGATTACAGGTGCAGCCATATATAAGTCCCTATAGTCTATAGTGCATCAGCAGAAAAACCAATAGTACGTTTAAAGCAAGACACAATTCAACAACAACAACGAAAAAAAACTCTTATCGCACATGCATTTACTTTCTAACGCCTTCTTGTCAGTTGTTTGCTTTTCAATATGTAAGGAGTTCATTTTCTCGTATGTCGTTTCAATTTAGGAAGGGAATGTACAGCAATTAGCTTTATCGCTCATCTCTGGTGCTTGCGATGAGTTATATCCCCGAGTTTTATAACATGACTGACAAGTAGGAATGTTGGTGCGCGCCGCTGCATTTGTCCAAGCAGGCCCCGATCACATCAGTCACACCTGGCGACTGCCTTGGGCTTACCAGCCTGTAATTTCATGGCTCAAAAGTACAATGTCTCATTCTGTCAACACTGACTACTGATGGAGGCTCACTCATTTACCGTGGCATCCTTCCTGCTACTCTCTGGGATTGTGAAATTAGCGATAATATACTATACAAGAGCTATATGGAAAAATGCTGTTTGGTTGACAAGAAAGGCAACTTTAAAAACAAAGGAAAAAAAAAAGGTGCGATTTGAGAGATAAGTGTGAGATTGATGGCAGCTGTGAATCACTCATTGGCCTCACTGGAGGCGCTTTTCAATGACGGTGGTCCACTAAACTTTGGCAGCTTATGCTAGTTTGAGTTAGAAATGTCGTCACTCGTTCGCCCTCCGTCCCTCTCCGTTTATTGCCTCGAATGTGCAAGCAACAAAGGACAAATCACCCACAACGAATACACTGACTCATGGCTCATAAACATAACCTCTGCATTTAACACACCTATTACCCCTTACCCCATGCAATTAAATCACTTAACTGCCTGCGCCATCTTTCTATCTATGTCTAAGAATTAATTAACAATAAGATATGCCTCCGACTGTTCAGTAGTCGTGTTAATGGTTTTCAGATAATCAATATGCATATAGTTGTACATTTAAATTAGGATCAATATGCTTTCCTTTGGTAATACTTTATGCTAACAAGACATGTCATCTGTTAAGTTGGGAGCTGGATTTAAGTATCTCATTGATTCAATAATGGCTTTAAAAAGTCAAATGAGGAAGTGGCGTTAAAGGTATTTAATAGTTTATACAGACAGATATTCTGGTGATAAATACAAGACACACTTATGTAAAATAGTACTTATGATCAGTTGTGTCTGTTTTGCTGTCAACAAAAGGTTTTTCTTTAATTTTTCACTAAGCAGCGGGTTTACTCCCACGAGGCCCGAATCACTCACTCACTTGGAAAAAAAAAAAGATAGTGTAAACCCTTTAATTGTATTCAAAGCTTGAGAGCACTTAATGTGTCTGAATGTCACGTTGAACTTTACCATCCGTGGCTGCTAAAGAGCCAGGGGCAACAGTGGCACGAGTTCAAAGGTTAAGGAAAGTGCGATGCTATTACCGTTGGAAAAGTAATTTTCTATCAATCGATTTCAAATGATTATAAGCACTGGAGGGCATGGATGCTTTATTATTGTCTCATTCAAACCAGTCTAAGAACACACCGGGGAAAGTAGGCATGTGATTGTGAGTATAAACATTATTTTATTGCTATGGCCCTGAATGAAAACATCTACATTTGAAGTAAATATTGTGCGAATAATTCAAAGAAAACTACAAACGCAGACTTTCTATAGAAACTAATGTCTCAATTGTCATGCAAAAAAAAAAAAAAAAATAGCATTAACAGTTAAAAAGGGAGGCGTTTGAGTGAAAATACTCTATCACGCTGGAATTAAACATTTAGGTGTGTGCACATCTGGGCGCTCATTCATGAATATGTGTATGGTTGTGTGTTTCCCTTCCCTGACAATGGAGCCCTCTTTAGATTTGCTGCTGATGGCGTGTCACGCTGAAATAGATCCCCCTCAGCACTGACACCAGAAGTCAGGCTGTTTGATGGTTCCCAACTTGGGTCGCCTCTCCGTGATTGACGGTTGGTAGATTGCCTGCCGACCAAACACGAGTGTGAGGGAGACACAGCCTAGTCAATATTCCCCCGCCTCCTGATGTGTTTTAATGCCTCTGCTTGCATAGAGAGGAGAACCAACACCTGCCCAAACACACACACACTGCTCTTATCTAAGTTAACTTTCTGTCTCTGTAAAACAAGTTGCACTCGCTTATGAACTTTGTAGCAGATTGTTATGGACGAGCTTGAGACCACTGTCCTATTATCCCACTGTGTTTCTTTACTCATGCACTGAACGGTGGCAGGTTGTCGCGGGGTCACAGAGTCACAAACGCTGCCGTGCTACGCATGACACAATTGTCCATATACAGACGTGTACGTGTACAGTGCAGAAACACGTAATTAAAACATACATATAGTACAAAGCCCATGAAGACAGATGACACCACATTTCTGTTACACACAGTACATGTGCAGCATGTGCACATGCAGTAGAAGAGGCGGATATAGAGGTGGGACGAAAGGAAAAGAAATATCCAGTTTAAAAAAATATCAATACATGTGTCATACAGAAGCTAATTAGGGAATCTTGTTGAAGAGGAACTGGATATGTACAGATTTAATGAAGATACAAAAAAAGACCATGAAGAAAATGTCTGTCTACACAGGACTGTGGACAAATCACGGGGCAGAGGGAATAGATGATGAATAGAAGATGAAAATGTGACTACAAAGACAGCTTTAATGTAAGAGTTGTGCTGTGTTTGCTTGAATTCATATTCGTAGGCCCGTGTTCTGTTATTTAGATCCTACGTCAGCTGAGTGTTTCGCTTTTTAACAACTTCAAAAACATACCACGCAGGTGCATTTATGTGGTGGGGTTTAGGTATACACGTAACACGACCGCATATACAGTGCACATGCACCAAAGTACACACATACCAAACACACACACAGAGGCCAGTGAACTGAGGCCATCATCAAATCACGCTGAGCATTGTTACATTTGAACAGGAGAGGCAGTGAGCTGGAAAGACCCTGTGTTAGTCTGAGAGAGGTGAGGAGAGGGAACGGTGTCTGCGTGTGTGTGTGTGTGTGTGTGGCTGTAAGAGGGGTGGGCGGGGGAGGAGGGGAGGGGAGTGAGGAAAGGAGGGAAGCGAAAGGCCAGCAAGGGAATAAGGAAAAGTAAAGAAATTGTCACCAGATGCAGAGGTGGGGGGAAAAAAAGAGGAGAAAAATGAAAGTGGTGGACAACTTAAGAAAAGTCAAGAAGGCTACAGAGGGACAGATCCGAGATAAAAGAGACAGGCTGTGAAGGGAAAAAAAAGAATAAAATGAAAGTAAAGAGAGGAGGGTAAGAGAGGTAAAGAGAACTCGGAGACTTTGAATGAAAACAGCAGGAGAGGAGTGGAGTGGTGTTAGGGAAGGGGAGGACGCACCCATGGGAAGACTGAGAAAAAGGGTTGAAAAGGTGGGAGGAGAGGAGAAGTGTGGAAAGGAAAGGGTGAAGTCATTGGGGAACAGCTCCTGTTGCCCTTCCTTGCTGCTGTTGCAGGTCAGCAATGAATTCCTCCTGTTTCACTTTTTCTCCTTCTGTGTCTGACCCCCGCCCCTGTGTTTCTTTCAGGAGGATTATCTTCAATTCTTGTATGGATAGACAGGATTGCGAGTAGAAGGAGGAGAAAAAAAAAAACAACAAAAAAAAACATTTAAGTGTGTATATTTATTTGAAGATAGATTTTCAGTGTTTAAATTACAGGAAGAAAGGGATACAGGGAGAGAAAGACAAAGAGAAAAGGTCATTCTGGTGGTGGTGACCAGAGGGGGTATTTCGTGCAGGGAAATTGCAGTGAATTGCTTTTGTGACAGAGGAAATGTAAACTGGCCGTATGAGTGCGTGACCTCTCAAAGAGGAAGAAGGGGGACTAAATGGACACAAAACACCCCCTGGGAAGGTTTTCAATTCCTATAATGTAACTAAAACAGGTATTTGGATGTGGCGATGGCTGATTGTTCCTATTTGTGCCTGCGAGTCAGTCACTGCGGAACATTTAAGAATGTGATGATGGTGGTGCTTGTGTGGCAGTTTGAAAGTCAAATCAGTCACTTGGAAAAGGATGGAAGAGGAGAAGTCGGACTTGGGTTATTTATCTTATATCGTAGCTGTTGTTGCAGAGAGATATTTAATCATAAAAAAAATAATAAATTACAATCTGATTTAGTCGAAATAGATCAACTGTTTGACATATTTCACAGTTAAATTTGAGTTTAAATGCAGTTTTACTTGAGCCCTGATTCAATTAAAATGTGTCATTTAATCCATGTATCATACACTGTAAAAGTAATATGCTGCTGATGGTGTAAGCCTCGCCAGTTGGGTCAGGAGCTTGTGGAAACAGTATAAGAGCTGCCACCTACTGGTGTCTTTATGTATTGCAACTGTAAAATAAGACCAGGAAATACAATTGCTGCTGGATACACCATGAGCGTGTAGTACAGGAGCCGAGCAAAGAAACAGTCACTCATATGAAGTGAAATATAAATGTGAGTGTTAGGGCTCCTGCACAACTGAAAGAGAATAAATGTGAGGAAAAAAAGTGAAAAATACAAGTTTCTTTAAAAAAAAAAAAAGTGACATGTAAATTCAAGGGAGAATAAATGTGACATCTTATTGGTAATTCCAGAGCATATGTATCATAAATAAATGCCTCCATTAATCTCGAGAGAAAATACAACAATGCACAGAAACGTCTCCGTGTTCTACATGAGATGCACATTGACTGATGTAAATGTAACATTCTCCTGTGCAGCAGCCCATTAACGCAGAACTAAACACTCCATAATGCGACATAAAAACCCTCTACAGTTGACTGAGTCCAGTCACACCTTATCAATGCTGCGACATTTAAACACGGGCCTGGACATCACATCTGCACCATGCAAAACTAAATGTGATTTAATACCACTTGACCATTTCCTGCAACACAGTCATATAAATAAATCCACATCAAACACATAATGTATCAACGCCATTCAACTCATAGGCGCTTTTACTAATTCAAAACATGGAGGGAAAAAAAGGTGGTTTGGGAGCATAAATCCTGCTCTCATGGACACGGATATGTGGAGAGTAACAGCACGGTATGAAGATTTGAAACATGAGGTGAACACATTTGGAAGTTTAAAAAAAAAAAAGTCTTTTTACGTGACTACTGCTTCGTTAACCTTTAAGACACCAGACACTGGTCTTTAATAGGTCACTTGCTCCTGTCTCATTCATCTGTCAGGAAATCAATAGACGGACAGAGGTGAGAAGAAAGTGCAGTTTCAAACAATAATCATCGTGTGTGTGAATTAGTGTGTGTTATGTTTGCAACTCTTTTGCGAAATTGTTTTTTTTTTTTTCACTTATCTTGTTCCGTTCGCATATGCAGTATGTCCTGCTGCTTTGTCTAAACATTGGGAAGCATATTTTTGTATAATGGGCTTGGACAAAACCGATGTAGGCTGAGAAAATACTTTAAAACAGCAGTCAGCACTTTCATAGCAGTACCTTTGCCTTTATTTTACGTTAAGTCAGCTGTGGTGGAGTTTAGAAATGGTTAATTATGTAACTTAAATCTTAAAAGTTGTGTTTTTCAGTGAGGCTAGAGGTCAAGGTAAGGCACAGCTCATTACAATAATTCTACTACATGATTGGCTGAGGTTCTGTGACATATTCAGCAAAAAATAAAAATGACGGAGGTGGGAACATACTGCTTTACTCTAGTCAGTCCCATACTCAAATAGGGAAAATATGCATTTTTAAATGTTTAAATCTTTGATGTATAGGCAAATATATAGGTCTACAATATATTCATATCCTGAGATTGAGGTGATATCCAGTAGTATGGCGGATTTTTTTCTTCAAATAAAGTGATGTGGCCGCTCTTGTTTCTATTCTGAAGCGGTACAATTTCATTTGTTCTGATATTTCACTGACTCCCTATGTGTCCCACCTGAGAAATATCACAAACACACTCTTGAACAAAAGCCGACTGTGTGTAATAAAAAAGAGTGTGTACAGAAACTATAAATATCCTTTTTTCTATTTGTTATATTAGTTATACAGAGTATAAATATCTCACATATGTTATTCTGTCGCATACTGTAAGCTACATTTTTAACCAAATCTGGCTTTAAAAACAGAAGTCTAATTAAAAAAAGATTGAACTACAGTTGTTTATATCTCCTGTAAGCCTTTTGGAAGCTTAATAAGTGCGTAAAATAAATGCTTAATAAATAAATAGTTGATATTCTGTTGTAAAGTGAAAGGGGCATTACAGGTAAGAAGAGAGAGGGAGATTTGTGTTGGCTTTAAACAGGCCAGTGGAAACTTAAACCGCCTGGTTAACATCTGGTGCCTCTGGAGGACTCAGATCATAATCAATAATGGAGGGTGTAGAGCACTCCATTACTCTCCCCCTTCTTTTCTGTCCTTCCTCTGTCCAATAATGTATTTGTGTCCCTCCATGATTTTACACAGATCTTAACATCATACCGTTTGATGTAATGCATACAGTAAAGTGAATGCCTGATAAGTTGGAGTCAAAGCACATATTCAAGTCAAATACACACAATTATTTGTCTTCACTTTACTTTTTCCTCACTTTGGAGTCCACCCTCATACAACCTGCCCCTCATCTCGTCCCTTTCCTGCCTGTTGGCCTTCCCAGACCACTCACAGCAACAGATTATCTTGCAGCGCTCTCTGATTTCTTGCTGCGCACACTCTCCTTCCCCACCCTCACCTCTCACTTGCCCTTCATATCTCCCCTCTCAAATATTCCAGGTCCCTCTCGCTCTCTCGTCCTCCACTCACCCACCTCCGTCTCCCTTCTCCAGTGAGACCCCCCACCAGGAGCAGATTGCCGTGCTATCATCCCCTCCTCTCCTCTCCAATCCCCTGGTCACTCTTTAGGTTTCAAACTCCATTTGGCTGATCTATAGGCCTCCCCTTAGAAAATGACTCTGAAGTGGTTTGGACAGTTGTAGACAGCTTGTTGGAAGGCCAGCTGCCAGATATCCCACTCATTTATTCATCTCTACATTGATTAATGGAGAGAGGGGTCACAGGTCAACCTGGGAGAAACTTGACCTGAAAACAAATAAATAGTGGTCTTCTGTTTCTGTCTGATACTTGACTCTTGTGTTTTGACCAAACTGTCAATAGTAAAAGGGTAGTAGGACCGTGTTCTGGTACAAGTGGCCAAGATGTCAGATTTAATATGGGAAGAAGAGTCATGTATGTATATGTCTTACTTATTGTTACTACAGATAGTGTTTGCCTCATTTATACAGTATGTCTTCTTTCATTGTTGCTCTTTAGGATTTGGAATTTCTTAGTGCATACGTGTAAGAAAAAAAAAAGTTTATTATATTATATCTTCCTTGGTTTTATGATGGACTATGTTTATATAGAAAGCAATATGTTTTTAATGAAGTATACACTTCATTACATAGTCGCACATAGTCACTTTACAAAAAAACAAAACAAAAAACATAACAGCGTGACTTAATGGTCCAGCGTGTAAGAAATAGTGACATCTGATGGCGAAATTGCGTAGTGCAACAACTTCTCTGCCCACCTGTTAGAATTCTCTCCACTTTTCTACTCCTCCACACTCTCTGCTGCTTCTTTCTTCTTCTTTATGACAAACTTAACTTAAGTGATCATTTGTCTTGCTTTCATTTTCTTTTTGAAATGAATATCCATTCTTTTTAGTAATAACCTTGCAACCTTGCAAAAATAATACTAGAAGTGTACCCCGACACATGATTGGCATAAAGGTATAAAAGTATTGGTCATGACACAACATATCATGTCTAACTAGTTGATTGTGGACATAAGCTGCAGACACAGACTTGTAAACAGTTTGATCCCGGCAGCTTGTCAATAGCAAGGCAAAGAATCCACAACCTGTGTGACCCGGTGCTCTGCGTCTTGCTCGGCTGATTGACAGCAATGCTATTTAATCAAATGTCAAACAGCACAGGTTTATGATGCACTTGCTAACCTTTGAATCTGTGCTGCAAGTGAATGGAATCTGTGAGGGCACACAAACAGGCATACTGGGAAACACACACACGCGGCCTCACACACACACACACACAAGGAATATGCAATCAGAGGCTCTTTTGAGTCAAAACTTTTGATATCAGGAGCAGTATTCCGCTCTTTGTGTGTGTGTACAAAAAGAGAAAGGGAAAAAGTCATCACTCCAACGTCCTGTTTATGAGCTTGTCATTTATTTGCTGCCTGCAGTATATATCTAGGGAAATTTTCTCACATTTCTCAACCTCCCACCCTCCCACCCCCCTACACCACATTTCAGAAATAATTGGCCAGATACTTGTGCTGAGCCAACTGAGCCGCGTCCAGATTTTTTTCCCTTCTTCCACATGCAATAGAACTGCCAAAGCTCCCTCTCTCTCTCTCTCTCTTTTGCTCCCTCACTCACTTTTCCTCTTTTCCTGCTGACAATGTGTCAACACATTGATGTCAGCAACAATAACAGTAAAACTGTTCCGTGTGAATGATTGAGATCTCACTTTGGTCCGACGCCATACAAGACACATTACAATGAAATACGGCAGAGTGCACAGTACAGTGTTGTGCCGCGCAATCTATTATGTAGAGCTATGGACGCCGCGCACACACTTGTGGGTGATTACACGGAATTAAATTGTCAAATGCATATCGCACAGTGTTCATGTGAGGTTTGCGTTCAAATATTTACCGTCAGCTTTCAAGCTTGATTCGACCATTTGGTTTCTCAGCAGGTAATAAAAGGCTCAGTGGATTCAAGTGCATGTGAATGTGGACCCAGCTTATGCACAATATTCATGAGCAAGGTAATACATGGCCTTCTCTGATGGAATCTTTGAACTAAGTAAACTAAACGACAATACAAAAAAATAAAATGAATAAAACCCATAGGTGTTAGTGAGGTTAGAGTTAAGTCTAAAAAGAGCCACTATAAGTTACAGACAATGACAGAAAGTAGTTCAACATGGGAGTGAATGATGATGATGATGACACACCCAAGGTACTAGATTGCTGTTATTTATACTACCACTAGGGGTGCCTATTTTAAATATGTACCCATGGGTCATAATTCCTGCATACGACCCATAGTTACGCTTCACATGCCTACTGCCGGGCTCCCTGAAAGACGAGCATCCAATCACTGAAAACCCAGAATAATTCAAAAACGTCCCCACGCTTTGTGCCTGAAGGCTTTGAAATAACCTTGGCAGAAACAAAGGAAACAAGCAATGACGTGAACTATACCACAGCACGATGAGCTGATGTCACTGGATGGAGTTTTATCAATGCATAGTTATGAGCAGTTGGATTTGAGCCTCCTTGACATTTACATGAGGGGCTTTTCCCAGATCACGTTCCAAGCACCTTTATCTGTCTCCGCTATTGTGGAGTCCTCCAGTTGCAGTATGTGAATCTCAGAAGACAGTGATTTACACATGGTTCTATCACATCTTCATCACTTTTCAACTGGCTAAAACTAGCTAATGAGCCATCTGCAAGTATCACTGATATTCTGGACGGGGCAAAGCCAATAAAACCAAAGCAAAACAACACATTTTACAGATAACTACACCTAATCGTCACAGCTATTTATTAACATTCATATTAGGACCACATGGGCTCTTTATAAATCACCTATTAACTTAAATAACAGCTTGTTTCTCATTTCCTTTTCTCCAGTTGCCTTCTCTGCACACTTCTCAATTAATTACGGCATACAACTACTGCAACTCACGGACTATGTTCTCGAGTGAAGAGTTACATCTTGAAAAGAACAGACGTGTACTCAGATTCAAAGGTTGTGTTCCCGTCCAGCGGTCGAGGTACAAAGTTGGCACACGTACAAATATCTCCTTCATTAATTAAGCGCGTTGTTCTTTTCTCGATGTGCGCCTTCACAGTTGCGGTAGTCGCGTGCTATAATGGATTCACTGAGTGTGAAGAGGAGGGGATTTTAAATTACACGAGCTGTGTGGTGTTAATATGTGCAAAGCAACAGTGAATTGGTTACAAGCAAGGTCTCACTTAAGAACTGGAACAGACTTAATTAAGCGCTATTTGGATAAACATCTATTTTTACAAAGAGAGAAAAACTATTCCCCAGGAACAATGCAAGACCAAATTATTTTTATTATTATTATTACACTATATATTGAACTAAAAGAGAACACAATGTCGTCAGTTTTCTGAAGTCATAATGTTATTTGCAGTATTAGACAGGATCCCTCTTTTAAAAGCCAAATCTAACTGCAGCCATAATCCCTTCTAAAAAACTTTTTTTCCTAATCTGCATTCAAGCCGATGCTCTCTCTCTCTCTCTCTCTCCCTCCTTCACACACGCATGTATGCACGCGCACACAGCTCATGACTTAAAAATAAAGAGTTGCTTAAATGGTCCCCCACAACCAGCAGTAATGAAATATCTCCAGTGTGCATTCTGATCAATGAAGGAGAGAAGCGGCGCAAGCTGGCAGGGTTAATGGGTCCCATTTCACTTAAATACCATATGAGTGACTCTGGGGAAACAGAGATGGAGAGATTAACGGAGAGCAGAAGGGACAGAAAGGACTGGGGCGAAGCACTGTGACTGGAGGGATGCTGTAACGTAGTAAAACAAATTGGGGGAATATGTAAGGAGGTAAGATGGAGTGAGAGGTGGGGAGAAGGGTTGGGGGGGGTGGGTTACTGTAATAAATGAGGTGAAGTAAAGAGACGGCAATCAGTGTGAAATGATAAAAGGAGAAAAATGACGTTGAAAGGGATTTTGTGTTTTTGTTTGGCACTGAGTAGTCGTTTTGAAACCATAGGAATGTTAGATTTCACGGGCCTCCGGAAGTTCTGGATGGGTGAGCATTAGTGTGCCACTGTATACATGTGCTAATGCTAGTGGGTCAATACATAAGGTCACTGTCCATTAGAGAAAGCCATGTCTTGCACGTGAAGGGATTGAGTGTCACTTAAAGGGATTTTCTCTCATCTACTTGCCAATAAAAGTCGCAGCATTACCGGCGGCGTGATTATTGGCCAAATTTAGTGGCTGCTGTTAAACGTCAGCCATGGGCTGTAACAATACTTGCGCGTAAAACTGGATTATGTAATATTGGTTGTATAATTAAAAGACCTCTCGGTAGGAACCGCGCGGTTTCACGTCTGCACACACATCTCTGCGTCTGCATGGGCTGAACCGGCAGCATCTGCAAACACTGATACCGGCATTGATCCGACTGAGGTCTTTGTAATGGACTCCAATAACAACTCCATTACTGCTGGCACACTGATTAGTGTGTGGGGCCGATTACAAAATTAGCTGCAAAGGAGCCCTCCAGGATGCACATGCACACACACACACACACACACACACACACGCGCACATGCACACTCACTGACACAACTCTCATGCCGTCCAATCAAGACACAGAGGGAAATGTATGCATAGACAAACGCACACACACACATACTCACATACTGTGTCAATAATAATTTGGCATGCAAGCAGAGATTAGCTTGGCTACAGGAGAACAAAGGTGTCTCCTTCATTGGCAGCCTGACACCCTGCTCGTCAAATTTAAGCCCATGTATTGATTTACCTTAAATCCTCCTTTTCTCTTTTTCCACCCTTTCTCTCTCTCTCTTTCGCTTGTATCCCACAGACAATTACGAGCCGCGGTGGACGTACCTATGCGCTAAGAACAAACTGGCGAGCGTGTTGGGACACGGCAACAACTGCATGCACGCAAACGCCCCGTGACCACTCTTTGAACTCAAGTTCAATCAGGAATATGTGTTTCACCTATTTTCTCTGCAGGCACAAAGAGGGGCCCTGATTCTATTGCTGGTTAAAAAAAAAACACAAGGCAAATTAAATCAATGGGCTTCCCACTGGCAGATGGCTCACTTTAACACTTAGTTAGCCTTTAGATAATTGAGGCGTTGACTCTGTGGCAGTAGTAAAAAAACGGATGGCTTGTTTATAATAAATGCCCCCACCCCGCCCTCCGTCTGCAAACACATCCACTATTTGCCCTCATAAATAGAGAAGGGGATGGAGGATGTTACCCACTCGCCCCAGCCATCCGTGCAGCCCGGCCGCGACGCCGTTCTGCCATTGATAGGGTAGACCTGCTTAATGAAACGGTTTTTCCTTCCCTCTTCTTTCGCTTGTTTTTCTTTTTCTTTTTTTTTTTCGGCCCTCCTCCCTCCTGCATGCGGTGTGATAAGTAGCGAACCAGCGAAGCCTGTAATTACAATCTTACCGAGGAACCCTGGCCCAATCTGTGTATAAATCTCACCATCCAATTACAAGATGTAATAATTTTGCAGTCAAGCTGGTAATGAGGTCTAATACTCATGCATGTGATAATCCCCCCTGGATGCTGACTCTATCAGATGTTAGCTTTGTAATTATACTGGCAGAAAATCATTATTTCATGTTCAGCAGAAAAATGAGCTTGGTGGGGGGAAGTTAATTTTCTCTATGCTCTGTGAAGCATAGACTAAATTTTAATGATCTAATCATTACCCCCGACTATCCCCGACTGCAATTGACCCATGTTACTTGTGTGAGGCAACATTTTGCTCGTTTAAGAGTCCCTGACTGCAGTAAGGTTTGCCAGGTAGGAGCCTTTTCATTTAGTAATTATACCACAATAAAACTATTATGCTAATGATATGGAAATCGATATCGTTTGGCTGCAGTGTCATTTAACAGCTGCACGGAACATAAATCACATTTTTAATTGTAAGCTGTTAACATTTCCACATTATTGCTTGTGTTTTTTGTTTTTTTTTTCCGTCTTTGTGTATATGTGTGTGTGTGTGTGATTTGTGTATGAAGGGTTGATAAAAAACAATGGAAAAAAAAAAAGGTCATCTGCTGGTGTCTACAAGCGGAGAACAACTCTGTTTCCTCCCTGCACGCTTCCTCACTGTCTGATGTGGACTGATGTGAAAATCTCCAACATGACAAGTAATATACCGTGGCTATTGAGACACACTCTGATTTACACATTATAAAGCAAGACATATGCCATCCATATATTGTGTGCTGGTTGTAAATATTGTGTTTCTTGACCTTGTGTGACCCCTAACGGACCTCGTGATAAAATACTCTTATTTTTGAACAAACCATATAGACAAAGCACAAAAATAAGATAAGTTAGTTTTATCAAATTTACACGTCATTAATATCATTATAAGTACAACAGTCAATTCTAATTGGTGTATTTACAGTGGTCATTTACAGTGATTAGTGTCTGGATGTAAACACCATATTGTACATATCATGAAGCCCACAACAGTTATCAGTCATCAGTTGTATTGTACACATTGGAATTTTATAATTCAATATTGACTAATTGATTGCTTTTAAATTGGACAATATTAAACATAACTCCTAACTGCATCAGTCTGTTCGCAGAAAAAAAAGAAAAAAATATACCAACTTACTACTTTTAATATAGTTATAAATAAACTTAGGGAGCAATCTCTAAATTAAAAAAAAAGGAAAACAAAAGTGTGCTACTTGTTACAGCAAAGTTATTATATTTGCTGATTTTCATCGAAAATATTGCAGCATAACGTCATTACCAAAAATGTTTAATTATTTTATTTTATTTCATTAAATATTAGAAAAATATTTTGTTTACATTTTTTTATGTAAGTTTAAACTACTATTCTACACCATACTACACTATACTGTACTGTATTAACATTAAAACGCACCAAAGGAATAATATTTTTCTTTTTAAAAAAAAAATAAAAAAAAATAAAAATGTGGTCGACATGGTGACATTTTAATGTTCATACTTGTGTTTTCTTGCAGAGTTAAAGCGTCTGTGATGTTTCAAGTCATTCGAGTTACCACAATGGGGCCACGATGAGTAATAGCAGCAGCCCAATAAAACAACTGCACCACAACAGGATGCTTATAACACCACATGTGCAGACAGCAGAGGAGGTGGGAGCAAAGCAACACAGGGTGTCAGCGAAAGTAAAATGTAGCGAGCACGCAGAGATAAAATCTGAGCTCAGCTGTCCAGGGGTCACGGCTGGCAGAGCATGAGATATGGCCACTAATAGAAATGATTGATTATAGTGTGGGGGGGGTGGGGGGTGGTGGTGACCCAAAGGTGTCTGAGACGTGAGGAAATATTAAACATGTGATCTGTGTCTTTCATAAATACAAAAACAAGATTGTTTTGTTTTTTTTTTGTCTGTTTTGACATGATCGAGTCAGATAAAACAGGTTAAGCAAACAGGGGATATACAGAGGATGGATGACAAAAGTTAGGGTTTCGTTACAAACGTTGGTCTAATCCGACTGTCTGAATGTCAGAGGTTACACGGTGTTTTGTCTCCCAAGTAAAGTTCAGAGTTCATGCACGTGTCTGCGGTTGCAACTGGATCTCGTGAGAACAGCCTTTTCGGCTCTGTTATCGCACACATTGATACATATTGGTGTTTTAATGATTGTGGTAGGAACACACAGACGTACAGGGTTTATCTTTTAACGTTTACATCCATACTGCAATGCTCAAAAAGCAATAATCATGTGCTTCCTTCATTATTATCAATATGTAGCATAGAATGTGCACACACTGTATAGGAGATATATCTCAGAATAGATCATGTCTGATTCATGATTATGACAATTCTGAGGATGCCATGCTAACAGCGATTAACCCAGAGGAAAAAAGACTAGGCCCTAGTCCTGATATGACATTGATATTCATGTATAAGAGGGCCTATTATCATATATTTGATATGCAAAAAATTGATTGAGACTTTGTCTTTGCCCTTGATACAGTTAAGGTTGTTGTGCAAGTGGCATCACGGTCTAAGCAGATTAAATGTTCATTTGTGATCCCTGAAGGAGTGATATTTAAATCAGCACGCATTGCGCACTGGGACGTACGCTCACCTTTTTTCAGCATGATGGATGTGCATCGCAGTCCAAAGTGATAAGAGTCATTATTTGATGATCAACCATCCATTATATAGAAGTCCTCATAAATAAGGTTCACAAAGTCATATGTATGAGCTAATGCTGTGTATTATTACATCAAACACTGATATCTGACACACGAGATCTGAGTCTAATTTCATGTTTGCAATGTCTTCGTTCTGACTAAATTAACTTGAATAGATTACTGGAAATGTTCCACGCTTTTGCAATTTTTTTTCTTTTCTTTTTTTCTTCCCCCAGTGTGGAAGCCTTATTATAATTCAACAACAACAAAACAGGTTTTAAATTCATAGCAGTCTCTTGATGGAAAAAGTTACATTTACTCATACTTGCTATTAGATGTTATTTAAATGTCAATCGAGGCCCCTTGTGCATCTGGTGCCACATGAAATTTATTTATTGAAAGTTTTGGTCACACATGGAAAGTTAAGCAGATGGTGCATCGAGAGACAGTGAGCGAGACACACGCACACACACACACACACATTCACACAGACACGCACGCTTAACACCATCAAGTGAGGAAGTGAGGGGCGCCATTGTGTCTTTCTTTCTCTCCTCTCATCTGCTTCTCTCCATTCCTCCCCCTTCTCCTGCCGTTATGCCTGCCCATCTCTGGACACAGACGCCTCTTGTTTTGCCATTTTAAACAGATCTAATCAGCAGTGTGTTAAACAAGAGTGGATCTTTTATGCATTGGGTGTTAGGACAAGCAAATCACCGCTGTAGATCAACCGAATAAACAACTCCACCCTGATTCAATTACAACAGCTGGGGTCTGTGCTTTTATCTGGCGCGGACATCATTTCAATCAAAATGTAAAATAATCCAATCCAATAGATGCAATAGCTGAGATAGGATACAGAGTGCTGAGCTTAGTTGTTTTATTTTGAAAAAAAGAAAAAAAAAATGAAAGAAATACAAGGCACTCGCTAGCTGTTCCCTTGCTTTCTTTTTTCTTTCTGACAGCTATCAAGAAGTTCCCATTCCCAAACTCCATTACCTTGTGTAATAGCTTTAAAAAGTGAATTGAAGGGAAGGAGAGCAAGAGATTGTTGGTGATATTTTATTACTCAAAGCTGTTTTCCAAGACACAGCCTGGTGCACTTTTATTCATTTAATTAACAGAAGCGTCATTTTTTTTCTTTCATTCTTGTCCCCCTCATGGACCTCTTTGCCTTTTTGTCTTATAGGCAACAGCAATTATTGTGTAAGATCATACTTAGCGGGAATTGAAAAGTCAGTATAGGCGGTATTAATGGCAAGTTAATGTAAATGTTTTCTCTCTAAGTTATGGATTTGATGGCAATAGGATACAGGCCACTGCACTTTAGCCCCCTTTAATTAACTGAGCAGAATGCACCATGACAGAAATTTTGAACAATCCCGAGAAGGAAGAAAGAGAGAGAGAGAGAGACAGCACAAGAGAGAGAGAGAGAGTGATGTCTCTCAGTAATAATGTTCAAGGAAATTGAATGTAGGAGAATGTACAACAATCTTAATAATATGGCTTGGACTATCTACAATAATGTAATCTAATAGAAAGCAATTAATTTAGGACACAGGCCACTGCACTTTTTACTCATTTAATTAACACATGGGATATTTGCTAGGAGCTGGAATATAAAGCCTTATAAAGTACAACACCTCCCCTGTCAAAGCATGAGATGTGGTGGCTCAACTCCGTATACATAGTGTAAGCTGTACTAGAACTTGTTGACCAACATTTTTTGACATGTAACACACGATGTAACGTATATACAGCGTGTGCTTTTAGATGCGTTTGATGTGTGAGGTCAGAAACTGACACACTAACTCGAAATGTTTCAAAAACGTTTCAATGGCAACGCCTGTGATATCTAATGTCTTACAAATCTCCTTTCCTCTTTGTTTTTTTGTTGTTTTTTTTAATTTTATTTTGGGACAAAACAAACTTGAATATTACATAATAAATACGCTAATTAAATTAAATTTAATGTCCCTTTACGGGAGACATCACATGCAGCACGCAGTGTCTCAGGAGAGCAAGGTGAAGTGCTGCTGACCCCTCCCACGCAGGACTGCACCTGTTTCACCTCATGTCCTATGGCAGGAGGTACAGGCGCCTAAAAAGCAGGACAAATCGACTGGAAAAACTTCTTTCCCTGGTCCATAAGAACTTTGAACACAAAGAGTGTGGATTCTTTATTCATCCTATTTCATTCTTATTTTACTACTTACTACGACACTGGAGGGAGAACCCCACGTGCAATGACAAAAAATATGGACAATGTTTCGCAAATCGCAAATCCAAGCCAGTGCTGAAATCATCATGTATATATTCATCAACAAAAATATTTTTAGAAATTGGTTATTCTTTCCAGGTGAAAAGAAAATCACCTGTCTGACCTTATGTCCTCCCCTGTATCTTCAACTCTTTGGAACCTAGCTTCCATCACAGCTGCTGTCAAACACACAGAGTTCCTTGGTTGTCTCAAACAAAACAATGCAATCTTTCACTACTGACATTTCTTTACTCAAACGTACTACAAAACTGCACTTGCATGCATCTAACAAACCTTAAGTCTTAAACATTTTGATGATGGGTTACAACCAAAGATTTAACCCCTAGATCAGAAACCCGATGGTCCTACTGTACCGAGACAAACAGTTGGTCACCCCTTTGTCAATTTTGGCTCTGGGTGATCGGACTTCATGTTGACTAGCCCAAACATTACAAGGCAATCACTTTACAAGGCAATCACTCTAATTACACAAGTATTCTTGCATAATTCAGCTTGCAATATTGTCATTGCTCAGTATTTGACAAATATCCCTTTATGTTGACAATTACTTTTGAATGTTTCTCATTTGAAGAGGGAGGGAATCTAAATACAGCTGTGCAACTTTCTCCTGCAGACTCCATTCACTTCTCTTGACGCGTGTTGTTCACACACACACACATATTGACTAATGGCATGTAGGCAATAACATAAATCTTCCATTTTTTTATTGAAATGTCTCAACACTGATTTTCTCCCGCTCCTTTTTAGGCATACTAAAGGTTATGGAAGTAATGAGAAGCAGGGGAGGGACACTGCCACTTTTCCAGCTCCCTCACACCTAAACAAGCATTTTATAATTCATCATGAGGCCATGACAGATGAGTCCTGCTGGAGAATATTAGAAAATGTCTCAAATCTCATATATATGCTAATGGTATGCTGAAACTGGTTGGGTAGTGTGGCAGACTTTTTTAATCTGCTCTTGCTACTTCTATGAACACTGAGTGAAAGTGGAGGAGACAAGTCATTGCACTTGAACAGTTTATGATCAAACAACTTTGCTTTAACAAGGTTGGACACCGAGAGGCAGATAGGGAGAAAAGAAGTGAGGGAGATATTATATTTATATATATATATAAAAAAAATAAAATAAATGACGGAGTAAGGACAAAAAGGAGCGGGGATTGTTCTCGTAATTTGACACGTGTGTGACACCAAATAGCTGAAACTCAAGCTTTGACCATAGAAGATGTTGAATTAGTCGAGTCTCCGCCTCTTAATCACTGTGCCGCATTGTAGTACATTTTGTTTCCATTTTGATTTATGACATTTTGTGTTCCGCATGAATACATTATGCACTTCTGTTAAGCAAGGGATTTGTAATGGAGATATTACTGTGATAAACATATGCTGGGTGCACCAATCTGCCAAGCTGAAATAATAAAAAAGTCAATGCCTGATTTTTTTTTTTCCCCTTCATGTCTTGCCATGTATTAATAATGATTTTGCAATAACTATAAGTTGTTACAAATAGCACTGTCCACCAAACAGGGAAGAGAAATGAGGCATACAATTTGCATTACACTGATTGTTGGCGACATTACTATCTTCCACCACATGTTCTCAGTGATAAAATGAATTGAATAATTGAAATGGACTCCCACTCCCTATCTATTTCAAAGAAGTTGCCTCCTCTCTGTCAGTTCTCTCTGTACTTTATAAGCCTCGGAATGGAATACAGTTCCTACAAATATATCAAAAAACTTCCATATGTATTTGAAATCTGCGACGCCTCCTTACATTTTAATATACTGCAAACGCGCTGCAGCGATATACTGTTTCACGATCGCGGAATCCACCTTCCCGTCTCCCTTTCTCCCTCTTCTAAACCTGTGCACGTCTATGCAAAACATACACTAAAAGTGATAACATAATCACTCAGAGCCCATGATGCTTTGCTCTATTGGAGCTTGTGATGAGGCATTAATAACATTGAGGGCGGGTTCAATATTATTAGACTTTTTTTTTTTATAAATTACATATGTCAAAGATAAAACTCCTTTGTTAAATGTCAGGCACTGGGATAATAAAGGGTTCAAATGATTCAGAGAGCATCTTAATATATATATATATATATATATATATATATATATATATATATATATATATATATATATATATATATATATATGTAAGAATTTTAAAAAGAGAAAAATAAATGAACTATGTAAAAACAAGAGTTGATCAAATATGACACTAGGCCATTTTCTCAAGAACCTTGTTATTAATTTAAACTCCAGAAATATTTAGAATATTTGCATGATGATGGTGTCACTATATTTTAAAGTAAAACTTTGCCATACAACCTATCCATTTACTAATTGTATTTACAAGTGAAACACACACAAGCATGAAGAAACACAAGCACAAGAAGACACTTTGTGTTGCTTCCTCATGGAGGTTACTTATATGGGATGGAGCTGCACTGCTGTTTTTTTAGTGAGTCAACTTATATGAAGCCAAACACTCAATTCATTCATTTTTTTTTTTGTTTTACTTTTAAATGAGACTGCATCTCAATTTAATTTGCAAGTATGGTCACCTCCCCACAATGCCTCTGTACGCAATTTAATAGACCTACAACCAATCAGAGCAATATGACGACGTATGCAGATTAACTAAAAACATCGAAGGGAAAAAAACACCAAGCAACCGATTCACAAACAAGTCTTTGAGACTGGAAATAATACCAAAAGGAAAGAAAAGGAGGAGAAAAACCCTGCCCCTCTTTCAAACAAAAAAAGAGAAGCAAAACAAACCATTGAACTATAACCGAAATATTAGTATTTTTCTGTTTATCTGAGACAAAGAGTGAAGTTAACCACAATTCTAGCAGGGAATCATTAAATCAACTAATTGACAATAAATCTGTATGATATAGATTTTCACTGCTGGGCTTAATGTGACCTATAATTCCAACTCAAGTATTCTCAGGTGCTATTACAGCTTTGGTTCACCAGTAATGGATTTGTGTTCAGTTTAGCTTCGACTCAAATTGCACAGTATGCCTGCTTGCATTTCTTTGGACTGAGGCCAGCTTCCGGTTTCCCTGCCGATACACTCCTCCCCCTGCTGAGTGGGCCTGCCATGTCTACTAACTGACAACAGTGACAGAAAATTATTACACATCATTACACTCCTTAAATCACAATTTACCCAGCCTCAGCAAATGATTCTCCGGTGGGTGCCAGTGGTAATGAAAACTGTCTTCTCCACTTTACATCCAGGGCCTCTCCTGCTCTGTCAGATCCACACTGCACTGTCTGTCTGCAGAGGTGTGGAACAAGGACTTCCTTCCTTATTTTCCTGTTCAGGACGACATTATTTGTTGCTAAATTGCACCAAATACGTAACGCACAAGTGAATATTAGATTTGTCTCCAGATTGAGCCGCGCTGATGGGATTTAGTCCAAGTCAATTGTATTTAATTGACAAAGGAAACATTTTTTCCCCCCTTTCTTTTTGTTTTGATGTCGCTTCTTTTGATTTTGAAGGAGTTTTCCAATAATCAATAAACAAATTAGCTCACAGTCGCATGTGTGATGGATACTGTCACTTAAACAATTCAAAATACATCAGGGCGAGAGTGCTTTGTTAAATTGCACTGCCAATCTTTCCACTGTGAAACACTATACGTAAATACTGACATAGTGGATAAAACCCACTCGGATATGAAATATAGAACTGAAAATTCCTTGACCAATGCTGAAAACAGCCACCAGAGGAGGTGCAGAAGACGTCTCTCATTTACATTATGCTGTAAGGTCATTATGTCACTATTGCACAATAAGGTCAAGAGTCATATATTCATTTTATTTCTTTTTACTGTGGATTGGACTGTTCATGCCTCTTTTTTTTATCTTGACTTGTGGGCTCCATTTTGTGCTGGCAGTATTCATGAGGGGAAAGAGAACCCTGGGGGCAATAGCCAACAGCCATGTAGTTATGAGCTATTTCCTCTTTATTCTCTCTTTCTGTCTCTTAGTGTCAGCAGCTCTGTCTTTTGTGTCAAAAAACAAACAAAAAACACATTTGCTCTTCTTCATATTTACATTCCACCGCTAAACGTTCCTCTGTCTATTTGGTTTCATCCTTTCACCCCTTGACATTGTCCCATTACTTTGCTCCCCATTCTCTTTCTTAAAACTGACCCACCACACTCAGAACAGTAACTACATGTCCCAGACAGCTGTCCCATGTAGCTTTGTCTGGAACGCATTGAGAGGACTGGTAGGCCACGATGAATGGGCCTGGTTAGTGCTAAGTACCCCCGAAGTGTCCAGGGATTTGAGTCAAGAGGGGGAGAGAGTGCTGGAGACTGACTAAGACTCACTGGGGAGGGAGGATGAAGAATGGAAGGCTAGCCATGGGAGAGCGGGAGGAGATGGGGGCACTTTATTCTCCATTCTCTCTGCTTTACTCCCCATATTGCCTTTCTCTCGTCCTCTGGACCTTTGCTTAACATCCAGTCTGCCCTCGCTGCCTGTTCCATTACGCCTCAGTGGGAGAATGATGATGAATCGCCTGGCTGCAAGGAAGCAAAATATATCCAGTCCGGGTGGGTTTGGGAATTGGTTAAGTACTTCTGCAAAGCCCTGACCTCATAATCGCTGTGAGTCTGTGAGGACCTCCTGATTTATAAAGTAGCTGCTGATTAATGCCCTTTTAAGTGGACAAGGCAGAGCAAAGAAACAGAGGCTCAACCACTCAAACACAGACAGCACTTGTAAGAGAAGAAGGTGTCTGTGTGTGTGTGTGTGTGTGTGTGTGTGTGTGAGGCAGAGGCAGTGTGAGCAACCGCTGGAATAACATCCAGTCAGTGTGTGAGTATAGCAGTAAAGGTAATTGTGGCAGCAGCAGCTTCTCGCCAGTCAAATCGTCATGGCTATAAATCATTGCTGTTTGGCCTCTCTTTGACACCAATTGCTGCCTGTCCCCAAAGCCTGTCTAAAGCCTCTGTAGGTCAGCAGCGAGCTCCTTAAATACATCTTGTCAGACAAACAGGCTGGCTGTATGGCTGCAGCAGCAATGGAATGGAATAAGGGAATGCATCACTTTTAAATCGTATGGGAATGCCTGTAGAACATTTAAAATGACATTGCATTTTTGAGCAGGAATAAGAATATTTCTGGTTACATCATAATTAGCCAACTGTGGGAAAAAGTGTGTGAACGTATAAAAATATGTGTTAAGTTTGCAGAAACTTGAACTGCACTTTTTCTACTCTTGTACACATTTAAGAACTACATAGTGTATATTATATGTCATTGTATATTTTTTTTTTACACAAACTGTCCTAAAATTCAGTATAATCATTGCGTTTCCATATTTTTTAGTTAAGAAAATGAATGACATAATCTTTGGTCATTCATGAGTTCATGATGGAGAGACAAATCCTTGTTATACACCTGGAAAAGCTTATTATTATGATTTCTTATTGGACTCTTTTTTTTTTTAAGGAATAAATTAACATTTATTCCAGCAGATTTGTAAAACTGTGAATCAGAATATAATTTGTAACAGTGTTACCATGTTGACTCGTAAAGACAGTGAAAGTACTTCAGGATGAGTTAAAAACAAATCTGTCTAAACATCATGACTATGATACCAGACACAACTTGACTGAACTTATATTGTTTTGTTTTTTTTATCAAGTAAAACAACTAAAACTATTTCAACTTTTGATTTTGATTATTTAGTTTGATGACCACATTTATCATGGATAGCTGACACAGTCTAGGCACCTCTAGTTAGTCTATAGGTCAGGTCATAACTTGCCGTTCCAGGGTCAGAGCGGTAGATAAGTGCCGATTCTACAAGTCTGTGGACAAAGACACCTTCTGATCTCATTAGGTTACTCTAATTAGACAGTGTCAGTTTCCATTTTAGAGACAGTATCTTAGACAGTCATTTTTTCTCAAGCCTTTCGCTCCTTATTGCTGCATGAGACCAGAGACTGCCGGAGTTATAATTGAATGGAGAGTGATTCATTTATGTGGTGTTAATTGATTAGATTGGTAGTGGAAAGTGACAGTAATATAGCACGTGTCCCATCAAAATTATACGATTTAAAGGGACTGTGATTGTAGAGCATTTAAAAAACCGATTTCATGTTCTTTTAAATAATTCAGAAGGGATTGCATGTACTTTTACAATAAATAGATATAGCGCCGGATAAAAACAGGTAGGTTATTCATTCAGATAGATACACAATGTTGACCATGTTCCACTTCACTAGAGTATGGTGCACCACGTCGATGAGGTGACATTTTGAAATGTATTTTTCCCATCGTAAAACTTTCCCCTCCTTGTTTCTTTCACAGCGCTGTGCTCTGAGATTGACAGCTTGCTCTCCAGGTTCTAGTGCTGGGTTTGAAAGGAAATTTGCTCCGGCGAGTTCTCTTCACCTGCGGCAAGCGAGATGGCCTGGCGTGTGGGAGAGATGTGGCGATGGGTTGGGGGGGGGACTTTGCCATGCAGTGGAAATGGCAGTGTCAATTAAATATCACTTTCAATTTCCTTGTTTTATGATCCCCGGGCTACTAAGCACCAATAATCCCCCCTCGGCAGGCCCTCCTACCTTGTCTTGAGGAAGATTGATTACACTTGTCGCCTCCTATAAAAAAGACATTTACATGAAAATAAGAAAACAACTTCTTTGTTTGCATGGAAGTGAATCAAGGAAAAAAGCAATTCCCAATTTGATTTTCATACAAAGGCGAGGCAAGATAACAATCTTGTGGCGTCTCATCTGACTGAGTTTTGGAGGTAGAGCACAAGGGGGGCAAAGACGTATGTAGATTGAATAAAGCTGGCAAATTATTTTCATGCAACATTGATGGATGTTGTCTTCACTCACACAATGAAGATGTCTCTGATTCTGTGGCAGAGATTGCTTTGGACATGTCTGTTACATGCTGTGTAGTCTATGTATTTCTGCCCCGCAGACTCGTCGCATAAAAAGACACATCAAATAATATTGACTGGAAATATTTCAGTAACGTCATGCTCAATAAAAATGTTTTCCTTTATATATCGTTACAATTGTTTCTTATTTTTCATCACACACAAGATATTTAGGCACATGGAATAGATCTTTTTTTTTTCTTTTTATTTGTGGGGGGAAGCTGTGTAATTGAATGTAATGTTCTGAAAGAAGTGCATCATGCGTCACTGAGCATTTTGTTGTGAGAATGTCACATTGTGATATTTTTCAAGGCTCAAACGCGGTGAAATCCTTCCATGTATCAAATCTGATCTCACCATCCTGATTAGTGTTGTCCCCGAGTCAGAATGCAACCGTCTTACCTCCTATGACTGCATGGAACGTGGTTTGCATGGACTAAATTAAGCTTTTGGCTTTAACTTGTCACCATAATGTACTGTAACAACTAACTCTGCAGTGCAACGACAGTAGGAACATGACAACATGCACATTTGTATTGTTCTCCTATAAACTTTGCTTCCACTATAGTATTTTCCTGGCCACTAAGTGAATGTTTTTGAACGTGGAATTAAGGAACAACATGTATGTTATCCTGTATCTATAACAATAAGGACACTCGCTTTCACTCTATACTATGTTTTTCATGCGCGGGTACTTATTATGACACAACACAAAGTTTAAAGGGGGCAGAATATCTCAGATATCTCAGAATTTCATCTCATATGACATTGAGTTTGTCTCAAAAAAGTCAGACACACTCATTTAAATAATGAACTATTCATTCAAAGTCACACACATTGTGTTTTTTTTTCACAGGATGATGGTGAGATCAGTTGTACTTATGTAGTAGAAGTTGTTTTGAATACAACTCACTCAAAGATTCTGGTTCATTCACACATGGTGTGCGACAGAGTTACGTATTTAAGCTATCAGAACAGTGAAATGTTAAATTTCTCAAACTTTTTTTCCCTCTCTGCTTCTCTGTTTTCCCTTGCTGTGCGTGCATATCAAAAGAAATAAAGGATTGAAATTCCCCCACGATTAGATAAGAACATGTTGGAGACGGTTTGTTTTACATATGAATTAATAATGAAACCTGTTTTACAGCATGTATATAGGACTGTGTGCCCTGTAGTCGCCTAGCAGTATTCTGCAGTTATCTTGGACACTGTAAAATTATTTTACACACAACACTGCCTTGCAGTGGCCACTTTTGAGGAGATCAACTGAGCAAAATCCTTTGTCTCACAGAGTTGTTTCTTGCTGACGTTGCTCACGGAAAATACAAATTGAATACAGATGACAAGGAATACAAAGTGATCCAGACACAGAGGGAAACTGAAGAAGCAAACTATGAGGGGAAAGAAGGACGGGGATAGAAAAGTAGACAGGAGGCAAAGTAGGGACGGAGTTAGAAAAAGGCAGGGCTGGGGGTGATGGTGGTCAAAGAGAGAAAGGGGGATTACATTGGCCATTATCAGATATAGCAACCATAGGTATTTCTCAAACAATGGCAGCAGCAGCTGATATGTCCATGCATATATGGTAAACAGTGAGGAGAGATTAGTTTAAACCAAATCTCCTCTGTGCACCTTTAAGTCTTTTGTCAGTGCCACAGAGGCGGCGTAACAACTGGGTGTGTTGATCATGTTTACACAAAGCATAAGAGTGTTGGTGCCCAATAATTCGTGTCTCACTTGGTCTTTCACTACTTAAACAAGGTCAGAGCAGCAACGCGAACAACTGGGCTTACACACACACGGTCATATCTGGGCTTTGAACAGTGCTGTATTATGCCACTCCGTGTGTGTCCCTAGATAAGCTACGCCGCTAATGCCGTGCGTAAGACACTAATAAACAAACACTGTTTAAATTTGCCTGAAAGGAATCGGTGATGCGTAGGAAGCACCCTGGGCACTTCAATGGCTTAATCTGCCCCCTTCTCACTCTACTTTTTTTTCTGATTCTCACAACAGATTAGGTTGTAAATGGACCAAGGGGAAGAGATCGGGATCTGCCCCGAAACTAGACCTTTCTACCCTGCAATTAAATGATGGTATAAAGTGTGTTTTTTTATTGTTTGTTGTTGTTGTTGTTTTCAACTTCAGTTGAGTTCTTCAGGTTAAATGATGTCAAATAATGGAAACCACAACTTTATACTTAAACTCCTGTATGTACATGTACAAACCCTGAACTGGGCTTTATACACTGACCTTTACAGTAAAATCTAAACTGAATATTCTTAAGACGACTGCACTTTTTTTTTTTTTTTGTCTTTTTTCTAAAAAAAACAAGCTTAACATTCCAGAAAGCACTTATTAATAGCTAGGATAATTTCCACAAAAGCTGAAAGCTAACAGTGACGCCAACTGCAAAGTGTGAGAAGAATTATGCAGTCCAAACATTTCAAAAAATAAAGTTTATAATGTTGTTGAAAATCGGCGGCGTAAACTCTTATGTGAGCTATGAGTGTGGGACATCCAGTGCTGTCACTGACTTAGTGGCAACTAGAGGGCAGGCATGACTACCTGTCTTCAATAAAAAATGCATGTTGTGTGTGTGTGTGTGACTTTTATGAATCCAAAGTCATCAGGAGCTATAAAAGCGTTTTAGGGTTTGTAATAAATTCAGATTTTGTCAAAGAGATCTGACTGTAGAATATTTGCATAAACAATCACTTAAGTCTGAAAATAATGATCATGGTATATCATATATAATTTGGATGAATAGAACAACTTAAAATCTCACTGAATGTCCGTGTTTTCCCTGCAAATGAAGTCACTGCGCTGTCATTTTTCCACGGTGTCGTACCAGCATTCCAACAGGGGCATTACAACCGTGTGGATCCTCAGAGTCATGTGTTGAAATACCTTGTGCTATTAGAGAACGTGCAGGGAGAGAAAAAGCACGGTCCCTCCGGAAAGCGATTCATCAGGTTTTTCCCAGAGCCCTCCCGGGTCAAGTTTTTATGGCGCCTGTTTGGTTTCCAAATGCTCTTTTCTCTCACCCCCTCTCAGCCACGCTATAGTGTCCAAACTTGTCTACATTTGCTTGTCGTGTTTTTGTGCATGGTAGATGTCCTTTTAAAAAGACCAATCTCAAATAAGTCTTTATTCTTGTTTTGTTGGCCCATATTCTCTGTTTTCATGAACTCTGGCCCCAGCCATGGCAACAGCTAGAAAAATGTTAACATTGATTGACAGGATTAAAAAAGGCCCCCTTCCCCAGCACGCATTTCAAACACTTTGGGAACAATGGTGCTTGGTGTGATTGAATTAATGAGGTATCGCCGACTGTCAAAAGAGCACACATACTTTACATAAACCTGATTATCTTTGCATGGCAGAAATAGAAGAAAAGAGGAAGCGAGGGAACTGAAGGAGGAGGATGGAGGGAGCAGGGAGGAAAAGAGAAGAGAGGGGGAGAGAGATTTGGATTTCAGTATCTCACCCCAAAAAAGCATCAAAGTGTGCGCTGGATGGTGGGGGTGGACGGGGTGCTCATAAAGTGGTGATGTTCTGGCTTGGGCTTGCCTTGGCCTCTCCCTCACGCCTGTGCTCTGTTTAGCATAAACCAACCATAGGGGCTTTAACAAATCTATTCAAGGAGCTTGGGGCCCCAGAACAACATAGTTTTTCACAAGCCACCACCCCCAAGCAAGACTTTTTTCTTTTTTTTTCTGCAGGAGAGCCATTGTTCCACTAGGACCGCACTGAGATTTCATCATGTCCCCGACCTCTAACCAGAGGAAAAGGAGCAGCAGTGCCCTCAGTGAACCCATGAAGTGACACCCAGAGTGACTGCCAAGAGTCTCACTAATTCTACCAACCTATTGAGACAGGGAAAATAGAGTGGAGGAGAGGAGGGTTGGGTAGATTGTAGGAGGGAGGGGAGTGTGAAGGGAAGGATAGAGGTTCTCTGACTGAAATGCTCACCAGATCAGCAAAGTGAACCCTCTGAAACGTGAGCTAATTCTCTATTTAATCCTTTTAGCTGCTTTTTCTCTCCCTCTCTATCTGTCACTTCTGCCTCAACCCCCTCCCTCCATCCCTGGCTCCCTCTTTACTCTTTCTCTCCTGTCAACCTTTTTTTTACTCTCTCTGAGAGAAGTGTCAGCAAAAGTTCTTGTTGAGCTGCAGAGGAAGAGGCAGGGGAGGACGAAGCTTTTAGAAATGAGTTGGTGTGTATATGTGCGTGTTTGTGTGTGTGTGTGTGTGTGTGTGTTGGCTAAGTGAACGGGGGTAAGTGTGAAGAGAGCTGACTGTGTAGGCTGCTCATTTGCCGCTTGTTTTTCTTCAAGAAAAGCTCTGACAGCTGCGGTTTGATTTCTCAGATTGTCAAAAGTCATCTTTGTTAGTTCTCTCTCCCAATGAATGGCAGCGGATTAGAAAGGGAGGCGTGTTCACACATGGAGCCGTAGGTGGGCCTTGCCTCAAGTGGTTACCATGAGGAAAAAGGAAAATCGCACAAGATTACTCCCGGGGCCTCTGAAAGGAAAAAGAAAATCGCACATTACTCCAGAGGCCCCCATTGTCTTACCTACTAAACCCAAGCATATCAGATGCCTACAGATCCCCTCCTCTCCTGCTTCTAAGCATATAGCTGAGAGTCTGCATAGAAAGATACAAATTGTCTCTCCTGCTGTGAGGTGGCTGGAACATAAATAGACGGGAGAGGCATTGTTGTCGTTGAGTAACATACTTAGCATTATTCATAAAGAAGGGGAGGGGATTAAAAGGTGTTGGCTATTATTTTAAAAAGGGTACTTGACTGCGTGAGTTACATATGGCCTAATGTGGGACATGTCATTGCGCTGACATGAGGGCAACAAATGGCAGACACAATAAGGCGACACCGTCAGATGTGTGAATACAACAGCTTCTCACTTACTACTGCTCTATCTTTGTGTATGAGCAGACGACAGACTTTGTTATTGCTGCTTTTTTTCTTGTTTGCACTTTTCAACTTCTGTTGAAATTGTGATATTTTTTTTTTTTTCCCAATTTGCATGCACCATATAAAGTAGTACACACTAGTTTGTACAAATCAAATGAAAACAAAATTGTGCATCTGACACCTACACCTGACAATTTCTCTTGATTGTTTTGTTTTAGTAGATTTTTTTTTTTTTTTGGAATTTATTTCAACGTAAAAAAAAAAAAGATTACAGTGAAGAGTAATGTGTGGAACCCATGACAGTATTGCTCTACTTTTTCTCAGTTTTACTTTCTTTCATGGTGAATAAATTAATACAATGGTTGTCAGCCAGTTTTGTAAGGCAAACACTCCTCTGTACAAACATGTGTTAGAGACGTGGTTTCCAGCAGTAGTTGGTTGCTTATTGAAAGCAGCACTACTCAGAAGGGTTTGAGGGGCTAATCTTGTTTTTGGCTCCTCTCTTCTTTTTCCTTTTCTCCTTGCCTCATCTCTCCACTCCTCCGGCTCCTTTCTATTCTTCCCCTTAAACCCTTAGGAAGGAGGAGAACACTGGCTGGCTCTTAAATGTGTTAATTTCACAATGATTTATTAGTGAGGCTTTACTCGGCAATGCAGCGCTGCCATGTATAAAAACACCTTCAGCGATCTCATGTGAGGGATCCTCAAAAATTGGCTAACCGTTAAAACTGCAATAAAAGCTTTATGTAGCTCCCAAAGCTTTATTCTATTAGCTTATATCAACACTCTTAAAGACTGAAACATCCTATCCTCAACTAACCATAGCTTTTTCTTTGGCCTGTCATCAAAGTCTGTAATAAATTAAACAGAGCACTGGGCAACAACCCCTTGACTTTTATTGAGGCCAGGGTCTAATTGTAATTCACCGGACCAGACCTTTTGTTTCACTGAGTGCTTCATTTGCAGTTTGCATGAACCCTGGAGACATTTACTCTGTCCTCTTCTCCATTCATTACAATGCTATTAGTCTCTGCGAATTGATCAATATATCATGTATAGAACATCTTGAATGTGGACGTCTGGCTCTTTTGTGAGTCCAGAGATAATGGTTTCCCCATTCAAGTCGGCTTGTAGGAACATGGAGATAAAGCAAGGCAGGGAAGAGTTATACCACTAACAGCTATGAAGGGGGTGCTATCTCATCCCGATTATAAGTGGGTGAACTAAAAATGCATACAAGGGGACGGTTTATTGTCAGTTGGAGGAGAGCAGCACTGGAGGAGGGTGTAAATATCTGAAAGACTCCAACTGGCACCTTTCATTCTCTTTCGGGCATCCAGGAGGGACATCATCATCAAGCCCTTCTGCTCAGCACAGGCCAGTCTGATAGAGCTGTGCACACTGTGGTACAATACCGTCTGACAACACTGTATCATAGCCACGTATGGAGCATTTATGGTTATATCTCGTATCTGACTGTTCATGTTCTTATTTAATATCACATAATCTTTTTAGAATGTGTTATTTTTGCACACACACCAATAAGTGATAGTAGATTTGACCTCGACATTTAACCCATCCTTTTTACACACCAACAGTGAACACACACACACGCCAGGCGCAATAGCAGTATGTACCTCTTATAAGTCCATTTCCTTTCTTCATATACCAATATTGAATTGCTCTAATCATATAAATGCATGGTGTACAGTCATGTGACTCCCTCTGTTTCTAACATAGCTCTTGACATTGCCCTCGCATTTATACTTTTATTAAAATTACTCTACACTCTAAAACCAGTGGTTCTCCAACTTTTCATACCAAGTTCTCTGACGTCAAGTTTTCAGTTGCAAAGATCTCACAAGAGACAATCACAAAGTCAAATTCAAATCAAAACACGACGGCTTCACTCGTGCTGCACTCAAATACAAAGACAACGGTGGCTCAGTAGGCAGAGAGAGTCGACTTTCAACGTGAAGGCTGTGAGTTTGATTCCCAGCTCAGCCAGTCTACGTATGCACTTAACCCCACGTTTGAGCCTGACGGCTATGCCGGCGGCGTGTGAATGGTATTAAAGATGCACATTCACAAAAGGTAAAGAAAAAGTATTATTAAAGATGAGTGACATGGAAAAATGTGCTGCACATAGATGCGCTGTATGAAAGTGTGAGGGTGTGATCAAGACTAGAGAAGTGCTACACAAATACAATACATGACGTGTGATTGTACAGATGTCGGTGTATATGTGCATTTGTGTGCCAATGTGTCTCTCTGTGTATACAACTACGTGCACCACAGGTTGAGAACCAAGGCTCTAAACAAAATGTAACGTCGATAAATGTCTATGTAGTTACTATAATGTAAACAGCAGCTTTGTTTCTCAAGTGACCCAGGGTCTACATGTATTACGTTGTCAAAAATAAACAAATGCGCACATGCAGACACACTCGTAGTGCAGATCTTGGTCCCATCATATTTCCCTTGAAGTACATTCTTGCTCTACAGTCTGGTGCGGGGCTATACAGATAGTCTGTGTGTTGTGGCACCCCTTGAGAAAGCAAGCGAAAGCAGAAGAAGGTCCTTGATAAAAATTTGTTGTTTGGGAATGAGATTTGCTGCCTGTACAGAATCCCGAGAGGGCAGAGGAAAGATGTTTTATATTCAAACAAGGCTTGCTTTCGCCTGTGATAAGCAGTGGTGATCCAACTCACTTGTGAGAGAGTGGCAAGGGTTACTTTTTTTTTTGGTGAAATGAAAGGAGACGAACGTCCTCCTTCTCACACATCAACAGTTGAGAAAATGTTGTTTTTTTTCCCTACATACCAAATGAAAGGGCCACAGTCACAATACATATAGTTATGTGGCATCAACATCAGACAAGAACACACCCCTGACATTACTGCATGGAAGTTAAGATTGTTTGATTTAGCCTACTTTTATTATGGCATACATACAAAGCCACGTTACATTATCTCCAACACCAATCAACTAAATCAGCATGATAAATAATCAAACATGCAAAGAGAAGCGAGTGCACAAAGGTGCACGTTTGCAACACAAGCTGTACACCAAATATCAATACAAAAATATAGCTAATTCTCTCTTTTTCTAAAACCAAACCTTACCGAATCATAGAGAAGCACAAATAAAATGAAATTTTAAAAAGTGGTGCAGACAAACCATGTCTGCACTTTGCTGTTTTGCCACCATGAGTCACAGTGGCCACTAGTCTCCACTACAGCCAACTAATCCAATGTTTCTGTGTTACAGTTCAATTATTACGTAATAATTCCTCCCATTATTTGACTTCAAGACAGAAGCTGTTGCGGTAAAATTAGTAAAAAAAAATACACACGCACACACACACACACACACACACACAGGGTGTGGTTGGAAAAAAACAAATCTATCACTTTTCTCAGAACTTGACGGACAATTTCACGAGGTTAAGGAGAGATATGAAAGAGAATCTTAGACATTTTCATTCTGATGCAATTCTTTCGTTAAAGCTGAGTTAAAAAATAAATAAAAATCCATGTTTATGATCAGTTGAGTCAAAGTCAAAGACGTTTTGATGATCATTTCCATTGCTATATCCACCCTATAACTGTGAATGTATGGTAGCGTATCTTGGAAAACACTATGTTTCATGTACTGCACTGATGTAATAGATTCAATAAAATCACAGGAGCAAGGTCACATTCGTTCCCTCGTGTTGTTACTTGATATTTACAGCAACACCATGGCCTAATCGATGATGTAAATGCATCTCTCTTGACAAAATTCTTCTTGCTGCTGAAGCTAACCGGTGTGCAGGGCTGTCAGACACACTGAACAGAATCAGGTTCGAGTTAGCTGTCCTTTTCCATACATTTCTTTGTGGAGCACTGACCTTTAAGATATGTCAGAGTGGAGTAATAATAAAAAAAAAAACAAAAAAACATACATTTCCATATTCCCACAGCCCTATGGCTGTCTGTGCAGGCACATGCATGGGAGGTGTAGAGGAGGAGATACTCTGTCTGATGGGCACACACACACACACACACACACACACACACACACCTCAGGCTAACAGCCGTGAAGCCTGGGCTGATATTCACTCTGTAGTGGACCGTTTAAATGAGCTTTAATTTAGCATCCTGCTGGCTCAATTGCGATTGTAATAGAACACATTACACATCATCCTGCAACAGAAGCCCTCTCTCCCTCTCTCTCTGTAGCCTCTATAGCTAAGTCCTAAGAGAATTGATTTTTTTTTTTTTTTCCAAATGCAGGGGAACAAATCAAAGGACAAAATGACTGTGTTGCGAAGAGAAATGAGAGACATGGCAGTGTAATCAATGTGACTATTAACTCACCAGTGTTTTCCTCCACTCTACAAGCATTTTTCGAGACAATTATGTAATGAGTTAGCAACACATTACTGTAGTAATCACAAACTTGGTAAACAAAAAAACAGGGACAGCGAGCTGGCAGAGCCTTTAAAAATTGTCAAGAGGTGAGATGTGGAACACACATCATGTTAAAGTAATCAAGATGTAATTGAATGCAAAGGTGTTTGCTTGCAATCACAGCCAGCAGCTCTTGTTCTGCATTGTACTCAACACCAGCAAGAGACATTTAGAGAGAGCTGTCTGTCTCTCTCTCTCTCACTCTGCTCTCTGTGTCACAAACACTCTTAGAACCATCAGCAATAATTAATTCCGATCGGACTATTTCGGTGACCTTCCCATTTCCAGAGTGACATTTCTCCGTTGCATACATGCGGGAAAGACAGGTGGCTTTGGTCACGACAACATTATTGCTGGGAGAAATTGACTCATAGTACAAGTTGAAGTGACAGACATAGCAACACCGAGCAACATGTTTTTTGTCTCCCGAACAAAACAAAAAGTGACTCCTCCTTCCTCTTTTTCCCTCCGTCCCACAATATATCCATCCTCTATCATCAAAGGAGCTCACCTTGACAGCTCCTCCAGTCACCCCTTTCTAAGTGGATGATTAAAAAGAAATGGAGGGGTTTTACTGGTGGCTGGTATGCGTGGCATCCCAAGAGCCCCCTCACAGCTAGCCAAGCGGAGTGAGCTACAGCTGTCCTCCAAACAAGCCTGCCATCCTTTATTTATTTCTGCTTAAATATTGATGCATGTTATGAAAGGTTTAAAATAATGTGTCTGCCTTTTTCCTTTGCCCCAGCACACAGTTTTCTAATGCATAAATAATTCTCTCCTCGGACGCTGCATGGACACTGGGTCCGGCACATTAGGTTGGATGTATCCGGTGTATCACATTCTTTCTGCCTGAGAGAAAATACCCATCCCTTGTAATTTCCTACACTTATACAATCGCAGTTGACAGTAAATAATTGATGTTTGAATTTAGGGCTAAAATTCCAACTCCATATGACTTCATGTCAAAGGTTAGTCCCTGTAGATTTGAGGCCAAATCATCTCGCAAAATGAATTCTTCCTCTCCACAAAAGAAGCGTTCGTCTGAGTTCCTTCCCTTTTATTCCTCCTTCCATAGTTGGCGCCCCCTAATACTAATCTGCCCCCACTTCCAAGAGAGAATAGAGACCTGACTCTTGCAGCCCTCTTGATGAGGTCTTGCTTTGCATGGGTAGTGATAAGAGAGTGATTTATCCCATTATTACTTGGGGATGTGTTTTGTTTTTGAACACAAATGGGGGTTTTCACACTTACATGAAACCATATTTGATTGTGTCAGTAAAAGCGTGTAAGTCAGGCAGAAAAAAAGCAAGGTTGTCCTCTCACTTCTCATCTTAGTCGGTGTCGTAATGTACTGGGTCCATTTGTGAGATTAAAAAAATAAAAGAGATGGAGAGGAGATGCAAGGTGGATGCACTGGAGTCAAAGAGTGCTTTCCCTCGCCATGGTTCAATTAACACATGGCACATCAAGCTGCTTTCCACACTGACCTGTTTAAAGATGGTTATTAGAGAGTTATTAGGGAGTTCGACTGAAACGAATGTATGATCGGATGCATACAGATATATGTTGTTTCTGTCAAAAATATACAGGGCTCTGTTCAGAGGTATAGTATCCACACAGCTGTGGAAAAGGACAATATACACTGGTATATACTGTATATATTAAAGTTAAAATAGACAGAAAACTATCAGTACAGAGTAGACTTACAGTATAGGGACACGTGTTTCATCCTGTCCGGCTCAGTTCAGTTTAAACAAATCAAATGTCTTCCTCACATATGCGTCACTGACTTCCAAAATAACCGATAGTTTACTAATAGCCAAAGAAGACACTGAATGGGACACATTGGGTTGGAACAAAATAGATGTATTTTTTGAAAACTCCCGTAAAAGTACAAAAGCAACTCACTGAAGTTTTGTTTTTATTTAACTACGACTCGTGTGCTTGGTGTCTTATTTTTGGAATTTACCATGCAAGTTTGTATATTGTTATAGCTCTTTAATATGTGTTTATACCAAAATACCAAATTAGGTGTCACAGAAGGAGGAAACCCTCTGATTTCCAGATGTAAAGGTTAATAAAAAGAAACTAACACTATCACAAAGTCAGTTAACAATATCATTTGTTTTGTGGCTTTCCTTCATATGACGTAAAAAAAAAAAAAAAAGTTTATTCATTCATTTATTTGACAAATCATCTTGAGATCGTTTAAGGGTAATGAGAGAGAATGTGAGGGACAGACATTGTTTTGATGTAAGATGGTCAGTGAGCACACCCTCAGGGTTTTTTTACAGACATTTATCGTGAACAGAAATGACCTCGGGACCTGTTCTGACCTCTGTAAAGCCGTTGGATCAATGACATCTTTGCCTTTACCCCCTTTCCTCCAGTCTGCTGCACTGGCTTTAGAAACAAGAAGTGCTTGGGGCTACACACATGTCCTGCCGGCCACCCCCCTCTTTAGATTGTGTCAACGTGGCTGTGTGTGTGTGTGTGTGTGTGTGTGTCCAGGCCCTCTAGTGTACCCTTGACCACCTTGCACTGTAATCACCACACACAGCTGCCACCCGACTCTCCCCCTCTCTCTCTCTTTCACTTGATCCTGCCGTCTCTATCTCAACCCCTCATTTCCTGGTATAATCTCAACAGTGGATCCTAATGTCTCCCGCCATGATTAATCTGATAAATAATAAATATATCAATCTAGCCTCTTGACAAGGACTAATTCTAACCAGCGGGATGCACAAGCCCCTGTTAACTGCTGCCTGTAGCTGCCAAATTAATTATTTAATGACTAATTCTTTAGTAAATGGGAAAGTTTTGATTAATACTGCCCAGGTATCTGTCTTCACTTGTTTGACGTATATCAGAGAACCCTCAACCCTCGCTGTCTCTCTGGGCGACCTTTACACACACGCAGAAAATAAACTCACACGCAATCATGAAAGCACCTGCCCATACACAATTGTGGTTCTGAAAGGACGTTTTAGCGCTTATGAACGAAGCCAGAGGCTACTGTCACTGAGATCAGGTGCTGAATATCTCACAATAAATTACAGCTGGATCTCAGAGGCCCTCATCCTTGAACCCTGAACATATCAGCTTTGGATAACACCCCCAAACTCTCTCCTTCTATGTGTGTGTGTGTGTGTGTCTTGTGCTTGAGTGTGTTTTCAACCCTATTTACTAATGGAAGCCTCTAAGGCCCTTGAGTCTCTATACATTTTTAATGATGTCAAATTGTCATTTTCACTCTGGTGTTTGCTGTTCAAAGGGAAAAGAGAAGAATGTTGAACCAAACACAAATGTAATAAACGTATGTGTCGACACAACAGAGAACAAAACAAACGCCGATTGTTCATTCATTCAGATTCACCCGTGGTTCTCAGTAAAAAGCAACATGGTAGAGCCTGGTTTGCCTTTATTGTAATATGTATCAGGCCCAGGACGGCTCCCTGTGCGGTGCAAATACAGCTGTATATGAGGAATCTAAATTATGTGCACGACTTCAAAACAAAAGAAAGACGTATGGAACACCACGCTCGTCTTTGCTTGAACTGAGAGCAGAATGTTGACCTGACAAGTTCATGCTTACAGTTATTTGACAAAATACTACATCTGATAGAAACTCAAATTGTGCCAAATTGTGTTTAAGCAGTGAATAAAGTTGATTTCTACTCTATAAATTAGTCTGATCTGCAGCAAACTAAAAATTAAAAAAAAAAAATACTGAGCCATACGTTGTGATAAACAGCTGTCCTCACGTTTCATTGTTCAGTTTCTTTTTTTTTTCTAATCATGATTTGCCGTCCCCTCTGACCTTTTGCTAACAACAAACCCGCCCTCAAGTTGAAGAGAGGAGTCTTGTCTTTGATCAGGCCAGGAACTCCACAAATCCTGGATCCTCTTCAACCAGTGCTTGAAGTGGGCCGGTGTACTGGACAGTACCGGTCCACTTCAAGCACTGGTTGAAGCCAACGCTGACCAACGCTGACCTGTCTAGCCCAGTCCAGTTGGACTGGGCTTGAACAAACAAAGTTTAAATCGTTGCTGGAACATCACAAACATCTCCTGGTATCTTTTATTTACTGAGGATTTTCATAATTTGGTGTTTAATGATGTAGTAATATCGACAGACATATGCGCCTCATACGGAGCGGCACTTATTTTTTTTCCCATTTCACACACTTCAACTTCAACAATATCTTCAACTATATATTCACACACACACACACGCAGATATACATATATATGTCTGCAAACACACAGAAATACACACCTTTAAACACACACACATACACAAATACTAAAAAAAAAATGAGTGTTTCCGTTGGTGAGAATGAGGGAGGGCCGGCAACTCACCATCAGAGTGACAGACTGCATTGTCCGAGCGAGCTTTGGTGGTTGTAACAAGCATCGGGACATTAGAGCAAACAAAAGCAGGATTGGGAGTGTCATCAATCAATCCACTGACAGTTGACTTCAGTTTGTTTGTCCCACACTCTGCATAATAAGCGATTGGATGTGAGCTAATTAGATATTGGGTAATCAATCATTGCCAACAAGGCACTTGGCTGACTGAGGGGACTCTCCCTCCCCATGTGCCCATTGTCATCAACTAAATTAGAAATAAAAATTATTTAGTGGCAGCCAAAAGGTAATTCCCACCAGTGAGCTGTCCAACCGCTGCCTTTGTGCAAAACAGACACATGGAGTGAGGTCTCATGTCCTAACCAATTACTGAAATATTCAGTTGAGGAATTTACATAATAAATGAAGCAATGAAATATTGATATATGTTGCTTGGAACGATGTTTCACTGCAAAAACATGCATCGAACAATATGTCCCCATCGAAACAACCGTTCTTTTTTTTAATACATACGGCGCAAAATAAACAAACCGCTGGAAGCCACCTTCGCTTCCTGAAAGATTGAAAACTTAAAATGAGGACTTTTATCATATTTGATTCCTGATAATACGCATAACACTGTGAATGTGTTCTCATATCAAAGATACTTCCAAATAAACACGACAACCGGAGTTAAAATCCACTTTGAATCTACAGTTTAGTATCAGAGAACTGAACACGAGGGAAATGTCTCCCTCACACCTTGTCTTTTTGAGCCCGGTGAAAAAAAACGGTTTCCTTTTTATAGTTCTTCCCTCCCCTTCGCCCTCAGGTAGCTGCTGCAAACATACACAATGTGTACGTGTGTGTCTCATGCTGCAAGGACACATAAACATGCAGTTATGGCAAATCAGAAGACATGACAGTAGAGAAGGAGGGAGGTGCAAAGGCAGAAGGAGTGAGTGTGTCCAAAAAAAAAAGTATGGTGAAGAGTAAGAGAAGAGGGATGGATAGAGAAGAACAAATGAGTAGGGGAGACAGAGAGTGGAAGGAGAGAGAGAGGGAGAGGACTGTTTGAGAACACACTCCTTTATTTATTTATTTTTACACAAAGCCAGAGTGTAAGTAAGTAAAGCAGCCAGCTGGGCCTCAGTCTCTCAGCAGTGTGTCGGAGCCTGTCACCACCACTGCCACTGAGACAGCTACAAGTTTACAACAGCTGCCGACTAATGTTTGATCAGTGATAAAATATGCCAGGGTGACAACACCAGGCTGCCCATGCATTTGTGGGGGGCCTTGTGCATTAAAAATTCAGTGCCTGGCAAGTACAGAAGGCCCTGATGGTCTCAGTGCTGCTGCTGCTGCTGCTGCTGCTGCTGCTGCTCCCCACCCGCTCGGCCTCCCCCTGAGGTGTACGCAGGGACAGAGACAACTTCACAAGATGTCAGGAACCGTCGCTGTTTTGTGTTCACCGGGTGAGCCTTTCCTCCGAGCAAAGCCTCCCTCACATCAGCTTTTGTGCCGAAGGACCAACCGCTGAGACCTTCAGCTCCACAAAGGCGGAGAGGGAGAATATAATGGAAAGTACCTGACGACACTGACGGCAGACAAATAGGGCGAGCGCGGATGACATGTTGAACGGTGAACTCGGTGCAAGGCGCCACTGAAGCAAGCAGCCCAAAAAAATATAGCACAAATAAAATACTATAACACCAATTCCTCTAGCCTCCATCACCTGATAGAAAACATGATGGCAATATATGACAGAGTTTATAATTTATTTAGAAGGTTTAGGTGGTTAAGTGGAGCTTCATCGCTGACTGTGGTCTAAGGCATTTTTGTCCTTTCTTGTCTGAGGCACTTCCAGCTGTCTGGCTTGTCTGTTTGTAGTAGGAGAAGCCAACAACGTGGGGATGCCAAGGAGAATCTCCCGGTAAATGTCAACTGTCAGAGAATTGAGACTTCCTCATCAATTGCCCTGCCTTAGAGCACTGGGCAACGAAGAGCCCTCTGAGGAACACCGGGGAGACACGAGAGAGGACAATGACACAGAATAGCTGAGGAAAGTCATGGTCAAAAGAAAAAAAAAAAAGAAAAAAGAAAAAGGAGAGCGAGAAAGTCTGCGTGAATCAGATTTCTCTTCCCCGGTGACAAGGACAGTCTTGTTCCAGACAGTTGAGTAGTAGGCTATGATTGCCAGAGTGCATTAGAGACCCTGTGTGTAATTTTACATCTCAATATTGAAATAGTAATGCATCCTCACACAGCATAAATTGCTGCCTCGTAATTGGATTCCAGACATGCAGAGCAGAGAATTGAGATGTCCTTGCAAGCTCGATAAAGCTGTGTCATGGTGGCATGGAGCGAGAACTGGGCTGAAAAATATCAAATGAAATGTGAAAAAGATTTACTCATCTACGGACAGCATATCCTCGCAGTATTTTCTTCCTCTTTGATGTATGATGCGGGGACGTTTTCAGACTGTTTGGAAGTCTGGTAAATACTGTTAGAGTGTCAACACCCCCCCCCCCCACCACCACCACCAAGAAACAACCACACACAGAGACGCACACCTGTGTGACATACACAACACATCCTGTGCTCTTTTGTTTCTTCTTGTTCAGCGACACCGTCTTGCCCACGTGAATAATTCAGTCCGAGTGTGAATCAGCATATCTTACAGCATACTTAACAAGCCAAAAAGAGCAACAGACAAGGGACAGGAGGCGCAGCTGCAATTAGATCTTTTGTTGTAAGCAATAGGGCAACAAATGCATTTTGTTACAATGCCCACTGTATTGTGAGCCATCTATTTTGTACCTGGCTCTCTCCTCCTCCCCTCGTGCTTTTGTGTTCCGCTAATTCTGTTGGCGTCTATGCCCACTCCTTTCCCTGCCTCAATTTATCATTACACGATGATCCTGAGGTATCAGGTGTCTAGGTGTTCGTGTGTGTGTGTGTGTCTGCCTTGCGCATTGTGTTACATGGGATCAAGTGACAGTGAAGTCTCAAAAAGAGCTGGCTATTCAGGGTTGCTGAGATACTGCAGACTAATTGGATGAGGTGTAAGTCAAGCCAACAGTCCTCTGACTTTGATGTGAGAGAGAGAGAGAGGAGAGACTTATTTTTGCGATTAATACTACTTTTATTTTTCCCACCTCACAAATCCATTAAATCACTGATTTGTACGAGTAGCAAATTCTACGTATAATTAAAAGTAAATATCAAAACCAACAGGCAGCATCAAAAACAGCACCATGAATAATTCACATTATCAGATCTTCCTGATTCTCTCTCGCTCTCACACACACATGCATGGGAGAGAGAGAGAGAGAGAAAGGGAGAGAGAGAACACAACCCCCTTGTACCCACCTCCACCTGTTCACACACACGTGTGCAGTGCAAATGGTTGCAATCTCCTTCGTTTATGGTGGTTCATTAATTTTGTAAGCAGTTCTTTGGTTTCCTTATGTCGAGCTACTTTGCTTTTCATTTGCTGCCCCTTGTTTGTTTGGTGTTTCATTGTATGCAGGAAATGTAGAAGGTAATTGACCCAAGCCCTTCAATGTCTTTCTGGAGATGTTGTGCCGCGTGCTGCTGATTTACGAGTGTGCTTGCTTTAGCTGATGTGTCACGCGGAGGCTCGTTAAAAACTGAGATGTGAATCAATAACCTTGAATGTTTTAAAAACATTTAAAGTTGCATGAAATGAAATCACATATCAATTGCTAGAATAGTGAGGAGCTGTTTTGAAACAAATTTCAAATAAAAGTAAGACAAATGCGAATAAGAATTGGGCAAATATGGGGAACAAAATGCACACATGCACATGAATCATATCATATCATATCAAAATTGATTAAAATGTTGAGATATATAGATTTTAATAAAAGCTATTTTTGAGCAGTTCAGAGTTTGGCTTTACACGTGCCTTAACTCAGACAGAAATGATCTCTTATCATTCACAAATAGTCACAAAGTGCTTTACAATAAAAGTAGCATAAAATAAACATAAAAAACAGAGCATTACATAGACACAATATTGCATACAGCAAATAAACTATTGAAACAGATGCTTTCAGGCATGAATGGAACTCCTGAGATTCTCTGGTGCAAATATATGAATGCAAATATCCAAAGACGTTGCTCAGGCGATTCTTCGACCAGCACCATGTTATATCAACTTTAGTTACTGTCCCATTGAGCTAATGTGAGAACATAGGAGGGGAAACTCTGCAGGATCCACAGCCAGTCAATGCACTATTGTCCTAGTGTCCTGCCACCTGCATGCTAAAGCTGGGCACCACCTTCCTCACCTGGAAGTTCAAGAGATTCTGCTGTAAATGCGTCTCACCAAAAGAAAACGTCAGATTCTGCTCACATAACCCGAAGTCCGGGTTCGAGAGACCCTGTGGCTTCCTCATCATACTGTGTTCTGGAGCTACCACCAATTCACCGATCCAGGGCTGCTGTGCTCAACAACTCATTAACATGCCTTCAACTAAACACCACTTTGGCCAATTTGTTAATCCTGTCATTGTGCTTCCTTCTCAAAATGTCACCGCCGAGGTTCCAGACAATAGTCTGTTAAATGTGCCGAAGGACTCCAGCGGTGCCTTTGTGATGGTGGTACCATCCAATACTTAAAAGACGGAGCCTGTCACCAACTCTCACTTGTTCGGGGCCTAAAGAGTGGAGGGGAGAAATGGAGGCAGCGCAGGGTGAAGTTACAACAACAGCTGTCTGTCCTGGGATGTCAGCCAGGATGCCGACTTACTCTTTCACCTCCCATCTGCTGCCCTTGTCTACATACCCCTCTCTCTGTTACTCTCTGCCCTTACCTACTGTATATTTCCAAGCCTCCACCTGCAACTGCTGTATGTATTCATTTTATTTTAAATGTTTCCCTTTCTTTCGTTTCCATATAGTGATCCAGTGACACCTTGGTATACCTTGGTATACCTAGGCCGTCGCACCTGCCTCACTGCACCGTGTTGTCGAGTCAGCTGGGAAAGACAGACTCGATTCAAAGCCTCATCAGATGTACACACCTCAGTCTTACGAACCACAGCGTACAGGATTCGTCTGTCGCCATGTGACCCAGCAGCTGCCACTGTACTGTACACAGCATGCAGCAATCACAGATTTTAACCTTTGAAATATTCAGCGACATTGCTACAGTGAGTTTAGCAGACGTACTCTTTGCACACAGACACGGTGGGATTCGCGTGTTTTCCCAACCTTAATGCCACATTGTTGGCTTCATTCTAAATGTCACAACAGGACATGCCATATGGAATGTAATCATGATATGAAGACATTGTGGTGGCTTATGTTGTGTGATCCATTCACTGTGTTCAATTGTCTGTGCGGTGGAACTGTTTTTCAGATGGTAAAATCACACGGAGGCCATTGTGTGTCGCAGAGTAGACTGACATGTCCCACATTGTTGAAATAATCCTTTTAAAATGTGTGAAATAATTTAGTTCCCATAATCCCCCCAAATCCTGTAAGTATTACAGGGTAAGGAATAGATGGGAAATGACAATTTACACAAGAAAGGGGGGAGTCATTAAGGGTATTTCACTGCCAGGGTAATTTGACATGGCATTTGCAGTCAAATTAGAGCTGAAAGAAAGAAAGAAAGAAAGAAAGAAAGAAAGAAAGAAAGAAAGAAAGAAGTTGGCTCTATAGGTGTATCTTTTGGCTTTTACTCATTTTGGCACCCAGCATTGTTAGAAGACCTACTTGCCCTCGCTCTATTCACAGTTGGCTTTAATCTTGCACAATTATTGGAGTAGCTGTACAACCACGGATACTTTTTTTTTTTTGATTTGGAGTGCTGTTTATTAGCTTCAAGCATCTGGGCAAGAAGCTTGTGATTAATTGGGGTGAGCCGCCCTCGATATAACAAGGTCAGCCCTCGCCAAACCTTCTTCACTCTGTCCATTTACATCAATTAGAACTAAGAGGTGTAGGGCTGCGCCTTGGGCCGACACATTCATACACAAAAAGGGACAAAGTCTGTGTGTGTGTGTGTGAGAGAGAGACAGAGAGTAATATTGAAAATTGAATTGAAATATGTGGGGAAAAAAATCATACATGTTGCACGAGCCAATCTTAATTTAAAAAAAAAAAAGAAAAAAAAGCTCAGAGTGGCATTTAATTAATTCAATGCAAATGAGACTTTGTGCTATATCTTCCTGTGTCACTTTAACCACTTTACCGCGCCAGCCAATTAGAGAGCAGCATGACATGACTGTGGAAGGCAAAGACAGAGTGAGCTTGTTAACTCATAACTATACAGGAGATAATGCCGTGTGGAGAATCTTGCATACTTAAATGATTTTGTGTTTGAACATTTTTTTTCCCCATTCTTTCTTTTTTAAGTGTCATTTTTATATGTATATATATATTTTTTTTTTTCAATCAGTCTGATGTTGTTGTACTTTTATTGCACAGCTCTATGCCATTGACCCATCTGATATAAGCCACTAGTCCCACACTTCTAGGAGTCGGTTGCAAATTGGGAGTGTCATGTTATCCTCTGGCTTTTGCTTCTTGGTCCCTAATTAACTTTATATTCATTAGTAAATCTTATTATGATTATATGCTCATCAATTCAGCATCCCCTTCTGTGCCAATGGCAGCCCACCCACTCACAGATATCACAAATGTTATTACAGTGGCAACGTGGACACACACAGGCACACACACACACACACAGTGAGGGATAGCGAGAGAGAGTGAGAGCATGTACAGTAACAGGCACTTTCTCTCACTTCAGACAGAGGGCGGCCTTGTGTCAGCTTCCTCCTCTTTCTCACGCTGGAGGACTGGGAGAGCACAGGAGATGAGGAATGAGGAAGAGACAGACTCCGTTTATCAAAAGGATAAGATTTTTTTAAGATTTTAAAAATCACTTTTGTGTATATTCATTGCACATGTATTTTCCCCCGTGATCCTTAAATGCACAATATGCTAGTGGTCCCTTCCCACTGTAACACTGACACCTGACTCTTTATTCAAATCATACTCATATTCATCTTGTGCTCAATTAAAGATTCTTGTTATTTGTGTCTGTTCGGATTCTACAGTTTTTGTCAAGGTGACGCTGTATTCAAACAGCCTACGCAGAAAAATGCATCATTTCAGAGGTGAGTCGGTTTATAATTGCCCCATTATCAATTACCGATTAAGCAGTGCCATAAAGCTGGTATGAGATGGGGCAGTCTCACCATAGCTGCCACAGTAATCCCTGATTGACCACAACGTATGGGCCAAAGAGGAAGAAAAACAATAGGACAGGAAAAGAAAAGAAGTAAAATAGATGGCTGACCACAGCGTTTCCTCCACCATCAGATAAGGAGACAATATGTGGATGAACACATGTTTTCGACTGTAGATTATGACGGAGCACTGTTATTTCCTCTACGAATACACTTTCAATTTCCTGCCCGGCACTTTAGTTTTATTACATTGATAACATGATACCATCGGCTGTAGCCATGGGGACGGACCAACAGTGCTTACAATAGAAGAGAGTGATAAGGGAAATGATGTGAAAGACAGAATAAAAGAGAGACCATGGAATATGGTGGAGAACATCAGTCACACACAGAGGTCTGGTTGCATGAAGCGTGATGATAGTAATTGCTATTATTTAGCCATTAGATAAAGACCATGCTGTAAGGAGCTCTTTTTTTTCAATAGTGATTCCTGGGTAATTTCAAATTACATATATATGTGGAGCAGTGTCATTGTGATCAAAGCCTCTGTATTAAAAGCCTCTGTTTGATTGTGTATATGTGAATTCACAAACTAATCATTTTTAAGTCATGATTATCAAAACTCTTAAATCTTGGCTTGGAAAAACATTTGTGCCAACGTGGATTTATTCAAGACAAAGGGATGCACATACTGTATGTGTCCCTATATGAGGAAAAGGTGTGTTTTCTTTTCTTTTCTTTTTACGTGTGTGTACACAAATAGAGCAAATCTGTGTCTTTACTCCCAGTCCTCTCCCGTGTCAGTGTGTCTCCCTGAAGGCTTCAGCCCGTGACCCCTTTGCTTCCACTGTTGCAAATTTCCAGCCAGGTCCTGATCCCCACTTTGACCAATTGGAGTCAATTTGTTATTGCAAATATAAATTTGGTAACTTGTAATATCCCGTGAGTCAAGCACGGGGGGCCACTGGCAAAGGCCAATCCTATTTTCACTTCTGACCCCTCGCTGAGGTGAGCCTTTGTTAGTTTAGGCATTCAGCTGCCAATCACAACAGAGTTTTTCATTAAATTCACTTGAGAAACTCACCAGGTCCCAGCTGGGCAGCCACCACAAGAATTTATGCAATGGGGGATTCTTCTGAAAATAACCAAAGACAAAATACTGACCTCCTTCTCATTGCTGTGTTTTAGTATGTCCATGGCGGGGGGCTTACTTTACCTACCACGGTTGCTTAAAAATATTTTTCTACCTCCAGTCAAGATCAGTTATTTGACTTTATTCATGATACATATCTAGAGAAAGTCATTTAGTAATTACAACATTATTTACAGTGATTAAATGTGTGTCTGCAGTATGAGGGGTGAGAGGGCAAGAGTAGGCAGTGGAAGTGTGAATACTTGCTTGATTCCTTGGCCTGAGGCAGCACACACACATACACAGACACACACACACACACACACACTCACACTGGGCCTGGTGTGATTCCCCCTAAAGCGGTTGACATTTCCCCCAGAAGGATAATTGAGGAATAACATTTGCGTTACAATTTAACATGACCCTGCCTTTGAAAGCCCTTTCATATTACCAAGCTGAAGATGGCTGCTGACACCCACTTAGGTAGGTTGGATGATTTGTGTGTGTGTGTGTGTGTGTGTGTGTGTGTGTGCATATATGGATGTGTTTCTATACAGTGTGACAGACACTGAGTTGAATTGTGTGTGTGTGTGTGTGTGTGTATGCATGTCCTATGTTCACATTGTCATCTGTGTGTGTGTGCATGCCCATGCGCCTTTGCATAAAGATATACAGTATATTTAAATATGAGTGTATGCATGTTCCTGTGTGTGTGTGTCCGTAGCTGGCTAACATATGGGAGGTGGATGGATGGCTTCAGGCTCAGTGACGGGGTATTGTTGATGTTGGAGGAAAGAAAGAGAAAAGAGCTTATTATTACAATGGCAGAGTCAATGTCAAGAGGAGCTGCACTGACCTTTTCAAGTCTTTGCCAAGCAACTATTAAAAAATGTATCAAGGCAGGGGTTGGTGTTTGTGTGCCTTTGTGTGCACGTGCCTGTGGGAACTTTTGTATGTGCGTGTGCGAGACTCAGAGGTAGTGACATGAAGCAGCTGCTAAAAGCTAAGGTTAATGGATTGACTGTTACCTGTTCTCAGCGCTTAACATTGGGCTCATACACAAGGGGAATCATCTGCAGCCACTTCAACAGTGCATTCGCCGGAAGGCTAAATTAACAGTGCTGTGGCTTGTTTGTTTTTGGAATTTTCGAGGGTTTATCTCAGTCAAGGATACAAGGTCGACACACAGGCTTTAATCACTGTACCTCACCATGATGTCTTTATCGCCAAAGTAGTGGGCGGTGCTTTCCCTTCATGCTGTGTACACATCCCGGGAAACATTTGTGCTATGAAACAGACAGCGCTTACATGTCACTGTCGTCGAGATGATTTTCTTTGTAATAACGGTGCGATATTTGGGCAATAAAAGTACACAATACAAAAGTACAAAAGAAATTATACCACCAGCCAGGCATTGTCATCCTAATTCACATTTGCAAATGGGATATTATCAAGAGTGACAGACCAAAAATGATATAGATCCAATTGATTAGACTAACCGAAAACTGATTTGTATTTGCCAAGCAATCGAAATGATCAAAATCACAAATCACATCAGTAGAAAAGTGATGTCAGTTCAAATTTTAAACTCACTTCTATGAAAACCAGGTACCTATGTTACCCACAATTCAATGTGCCTATGCTTGCCCTCATGGCACACAACCAGTAGAGCCGCCAAGACAAATTTTGGAAATGATGTACTCAGTACTCCTGATTGTGCAATGGTTTTTTTTGACCATTTTTTGACTTCTGAGTGCTGCAGTTCACTGTAAAGTAGCACTTCTATGTTAACCACATCTTTATTCTACACTGGTAATGCTATTCCTCTTCATCAGAGCAGCCAGGCACACCATTTCACATTCAGTCTCGCTCCATACCAACAGCCCACACCTGATAAATGAGAGGATTAGTGACTGGTACACTTTATTAAAAAGTAATAACAATTTTTGTTGGCACCCTTCACACAGTAAGGAGTGCCATGAATCACAGGATATTGGCTGTCTGTATCTGATGAATGCATCGTTTACCAGCCGAGGAGTTATTTAGTAGCGGCTATTAATTTAAATCACATTTATCTCCCCCCCTCTGGCTTGGGATGGGGGAGACGCCACCCTTGCCATGGAAAGCTGAGCAAAGAATTAGACCTCATAGAAGGGAAAGGAGATATTACAAAGTAACATTGTGATACTTTGACACAAATACTGTCACAGAAACCATCTCAAATGCTTTAAATTGAATTCTGAATTCAACTCTTTTGGATGTATGCAGCATCTGACCATTTCATGTGATGGGGTCCATATGAAACCTACAACGTTAAGTAACTTGAATTTCAGTTGATGTGCCTACTTGCATTTTACCTGATGTATGAGGGCTCACTTATCATGACCAGGGATGAGAATCACAACTGTCTGTATGTTCCTTTAACATTTATTGCCCTTTTAATTGGTGATATTTTTGGAACGATGACACATCTTATAAAAGTGTAATAAGCTAAATTACAAAACAAAGTGTGTCACGTCTGGAAGCTTTGGTCTCTCGTATCTTTGATATATCTCACCCCGCAAGACCATGTCATGAAATGCTGGTGGTCCCTCATTTCCTTTTTCCTGTAAAAGGGTTTGAAGGCTATCCAAACATTAAATGGGGACCTTGTGTAAACACATGACAGCCTTAGCCAGACATATCATCAATTATTCAACACAATAACACTGTTTCAAGACTGAATAATTTGCCCATGGCTACACATTTGGAATTTTGAGGCAGACACCTGAGCAAGAGTTAGGCAGCCAACAACAAAAGATTACACCCTGTTATGTTAGCGCTGCATGGCTGAAAAACCTTCTGTTCCTTCCATTAGACGATTTGTTCACACATGACGCGAACTTTAGACTTTACGACGTCGTTAAAAAATGGAGTGATTTACTGAGCAATAAATTAGCCGCGTGCATTGGTTTGTGCAATATAATATTTGAGCAAAGTTTGCTTTTTACTACTCCGATTGTAAGGTTAAAGGCTGACTTATAGTGAATGTGACTCGTTGGTGACCTTAAAGCCTAAGGGACCGAAACCCAAATTACCACCTCCCTCATAAACAAGCCCTTGCTCATACAGTGTTTGCCATAGGTCTGGGCTTAAACTTAATTAAATAGGCCGATTTTGGTTGGAAATGTGTGACCCTACAGCTTAAGTATTACTATGTCCTGTTTGCTTAACCTTCCTGTGGACTCCTAAGGTGTGTCTGGTAACTGAAACATAACAGAATTAGGTTACAAATGTCTAACAGAACCCTGTGTGTACAGTAGAAGGCCATACACCACCGAGCTAAGCACATGTTTTCATTTAATTAGTTTTTCATTTGGCCCTGAATGTTTTGTGTCAACACAGGTAAACAAGTTGGTGGAAAGGATTTTCTGTGTGCATTCATTATACCCAAATATATACTGTTTGTCCAATTACATTTTCTGTTGCCCTCATTTACAAAATAATAATAATAATAATAATAGCGAGGTGTTCATACGTGCTAAATTGGTGCTAATATTCCCCTCCTAACTAGCTGCTCTATCAACTCTGCACCAAAAATCAACAGCTGACTCTTTAAACAGAATCATTTAAATGCACGTCTTGAATCTGTCGTGGCCTTGTTTGCACGGCAGTGTATTCCCTTTTCATCTCACCCCGACCCCACTTTTCCCCACTCAGACACCCGAGTAGATGTGTCAAACGTGAAGCTCAAAGCAGTATGAAGCGCTCAAAGCTGAGGTACAGTCTGGCTCCCATGTGCTGATCTTTCTCCCCCTTGCTTTCCGTGTCAAGGAGGAGTACATCTGTCAGCTCTTCCCAATCTTCACCCGCACATGAGTGGAGACACTTCTCAGAGATACGTTCATATTTGTTGTCAAAACCTAACGAAGACACATATTAACTCTGACTCTTTACATGCAGATGTCTGTATGATGCCGAGCTCACTGCGTCAAAGGTTAGTCTCCTAGGTCTGCACATTCCTTTACGCGCTCAAATGCTCTTCGTTTTAGAAATTGCATCGTTTGTTTGGAGAAAATATGCGGCGGCAAGTGGTGAACGTAACTTTAAATTGAGTTTTCGATGCTGTCGAGGAGTGGTTGAGGTACATTTGGTGATATGTATCTTTTCTTTTTTTTTTTTTCCAAAGGTACTGTCACTCTGTCCTGATGATTAATGTAAGAAAAACTGACAGAACTCCAGGCCTCATGTCCCTCCTGGGCGACAAGTGGTAATCTGCCTCATCCAGGCAGCTCTTGAGCAGGAAGGAACGCCATGCTTGGCCTCCCGTCCCAGGTGAAGAGCCCCGGGGTTAGGGTGTAGAGCCTGGAGGCTACCCAGGTGTTCACAGTTATTATTGACTGTCTGTCCCAGCTGGGAGGAGAACAGCACAAATATTAGTGAATGAAATATGTTGCGGTGGCTGTCAGCGGTGTCTGTCTGATTTGCTGCCTCTCCCTCTCTCTCCTTTGTAACACCTTTCTCACACAGACAGACACAGGAACTTTGTTGACATGACATTTTCATAACTTTCACTGCTTGGAAGCATTACTAACATTGTTTTCTGTTTGATCCTCCCATCTTTAAAGCCTTTTTAAAGAATTTGCCATGTAAACGATACCCGCATGGGAATTGTTTTTGAGGTCATAAATGCCTTCGCCTTTTTGCTGTGAAAACGATTTCACAATTCTTGGAGGAACTGACATTAAGAACCATGTGAGCTTGATGGGTTTTTTTTTTATTGAACACTGTGCTATTGTAGCTGTGCTGTGAAGCAATAGAAACTTGCAGAGAGGCAGCTTTATTTCTAGGGCACAAAGCCGACACTAGATGGCTGCAGATAATGGAGAAAAGACGCTAATGATACACACACACTGTCGCCAGGGTGAACGAGAGAGAGGTGCGGGAGGAGGTGGGGTGTGAGCGAAGAGAGTCGAGCGAATAAAGCCAAGGGGAAACTGAAATGAATGAGAGAGATTAAGATGAGAGAGAAAGTGCAAAAAACAAACTGAATGCTCCACATTTCTTTATTCACATATTTTTGAACATGCACACAGGTCAGCAGTACACATCAGCAATATCAGCCCACTTTGATTATGCACCAGCCCACTCCCAACAGACGTAGGCCAACATATGGTGACAAGTCCTATGGGCTGATGTGGTACGATGCCAAACTGAATTGTGTTAGAGTTACGTCAGTTTTAAGTTATTAAAAAATGGGTGGGGGTGGAGGGTAGATGAGTCTGGATGATCTATTAGGCCCATGTCGTACTTTTTGCATCAGTGTGTCCACATGATCTAAATTCACCATCCACACATTTCTGCGGTGGTCTACGCGGACCCTACACAGGCAAACACCAGCTTATCTCCAGTTTGATTCCCCACAGACTGTATGTGCTGACCTGTAGCACAAAGACTAACCATGGAAAGTGAACATCAAAAAAATCTGATTCTCGCTTTGGTTTTTCCACTCGTCATACAATTCAGTTCACAAATGTCAAGTTCCACTACTTTACCAGTAAGGTCTATGGTGACTGACTGACTGCGATATCGTTTGTCATCATAGCTTAGATTCAGAACAAAATGTCTTGTAAAATATATGTAAACAAAACATTAGATGGAACAGCAATATTTCAAATTTTACCAGACCAAAATGGGTGGTATACTTGTCTTTGTCCATGGGAAGATTAAGCTATTTCACAATCAATAGAGCAGTCTGAATAAATTGTTATTGGGCACATTACACTGCAAATGAATTGTAGAAAAAGCCAATTGGACAGGTGATGGAATATCTGCACGCCTCCGTCTGACAATTGGTTATATTTCCAGAACATGTAGATTAATGGTGTTCACGGCATGCCAAATCTCGGGCATTCATTACACGTATACACACACGCTTGCACTTCATTTCATACCATTCAACACAAAAAGGCTGTAGCGAGAGGGATAACAAGAGTCATTGATTATCTCTAAAAGGCGAGAGGAGGATCATAATCTCACAAGAGGGGGAAGTCTTGGATGTGGTTTAAATATGTTCTCAGCACCTCTGAAATATTTATCACTTTCAAAATGCAATTGGTGCATTTGCTTGGAGTTTATAGCATTTTCCTTTACTGCTGCTTAGGGAATAAATGGGAGAGGAGGGAAAATAAAGGGTATGTCTTTATCAGGATTGGCTCAGACAGAATTATTAAGGGCTGCGGTGGAGACTCTCATTTAAGGCGCAGATCGCAGCGGAGAGATTGGTGTTATAAACTGTGGCTTATACTGTACATTTCCATGGCACGGGAATATACTGGATAGAGACGGGTTAAAGTATAGGCATGCTATATAGAAATTACAGTGTCCTCTACCATTCATACATCTGAGAGGAATGAAAACTACACTACACAGGCAAGCAACCAGCACAACCTATACGGTGTTATTACTTATATCGATTATGGTATAAACTGTGACAATATTAACTGTGAAGACAGAAAGGTTTAGTGTTTGGTCATCGATTATCAAACGTATCAAAAACTCACATCTCGAGTTATCTTGGTGAACACAAAAGAGATGAATATTGGTTGTTAATGTAAGTGGCTAAGAATGTTCTCCGTGACTTTCAAATCAACTCAACATGTGCAGCTGGTACATTCAGTCACACACACACACACACACATATATGTATATGTATATATATATATATATACATACATATACATATATACTGTATATATATATATATATATATACATACATATACATATATATATATACATATACATATACATAAGTGCAACGTTTGGAAAGCTTTTATTCCAGGCAGAGGATTGGAGCTATATTGCTCTGACAGGATGAGAGAGGAAACTCATTTTAAAGTATACAGTTCCAACCCAGAGTGATGTTTTTTTCGTCCTTTTGTGAATAACAAACAAATGCAAAGTGATGGCAGCTGAATAACCAAGGGTTTTTGAGAGGAGGTGTGAGGGAATTGTAATTTTTTGCATTTTAAATGGTGTGGCAACAACACCAACTCACACATGCACATACACTGACGAGTGGGTTTAGTGTCTAATATGTGTTTGTTAACAATAATTCAGATTTAATTAAACCAGAAATAGTGTAGAATTTACTACTTTTTTTTTTTTTTCTCTGCATTTTTTTTATTTAATCATTGTGGGGGGACCCTCACACATGCAAATGGTATTTCTAGCAAATCGTGTTTACGTCGTTCCATATTCTCTTTCTTACACTTTGTATTCAATGTGTAATTGGATTTGATGGGGGGCCAACACATGCTAAACACCCTTGCAGAGAAATTCAGATTCTTTAGAGCTTAAGTGACATCTCCAAATGCTGCTAAACACGACAACAGCTCAATTCGAGGGATTTAATGAATCCATATTGCAGTAAACCCACGTGAAGAGAGAATTAGAGTTTGCGCCCTTAATATTGTTTTCAACAATGTAGACTGTTCATCTGCCTCAACAGCCAAAATCCATGTGACAGCAAACATGTAGAATATCAGACAAACGTAGTTTTTAATTTCACTGGCTGTAACTCTCATTTACTAGACAAAAAACAATCACTTTTCCCCTGATCCACGGTCAAAGATCACAGCTGAAGCTACTCAAAACTACAGTGGCTGACACAGTGCATGCTCTTTTCCGTGCATGTTAACAATTCAAACACAGTCGCTCAGAAGTTAAATGAAACTCTCCCTGAATGGGAATTTGATTCTTATTCCAGGACTTCAGAGGCATGTTCATTACATCGGCAAACAACATCCAGCTATGGGTGATCTGACATCGACAGGCTTTGTTGTTACAGAAATGCAAATAATCACAATGCAGGACGGGTGCAAATACAGAAACAAGGCACATTCCTCCTTTCAGTTTAAATTAAGGGGAAAGCAAAGAAAAGTGGTTCCACTGGGACGTGTTATCCTCTTCTCTGAGTTTATCCGGGTAAACAAATAATCAGAGAAGCTTCTTTTCGACAAAAATAAACTGAATTATAGAGATGGTGATACAATTGTATTTGGGCAATAAATCAATGTATCATTAAGCTTCAGAAACAAAGTTTTTGGTGGTTAATTACAGCTCCCTTTCTATGAGAAAGGAAATGATTTAATTAATAAAAGTAACACTCTTCTTCTTCAAATGCCGAATGGATCACATGAGCTGAAAACAACAACAACAACAGTGACCTAGGAAATGTTTTATTATTATTTTTGTTATTAGTATTATTATTAACACAATCAAACTCTGAATAAATGGATTGTATCTGCAATATAAACTATAACCCTAATAAAAACTTCGGTCCATACAAACAAGGGCACAACAGATTCAAGACAACTGATGGATTTTAATTTTATTTAAAGGTTTGTCTTTTGTGTACATGATAAGATTAAAAAAAGGATTGCATTGCATTGTCGGGGTTACAGTTTGGTTATTTAAAATGCGTTTTCCTCAATAGAATGCAAACCCTTTTGCAATTGTTCTGCATTCAGGCAAAAGTAACACAACAGGAAACGTGTATTTATCTGCTGATGTTAGAAGGAGGGCTCCTCTAGGGTTGGCCTGGGGCCTGAGTACCAGGGAATAGAACAGGGAGTCCCCAGTTACAGTGCAGTTGGCATATTCGTGGGGACAAAACAAGCCACAGAAAAAACTGTTATTTGAAGGTGCAATAGAACTTTTTCTACCTCTGGGATTCGGTGAGTTCCTCACAAGGTACATGGTCACACCTTTGAAAGTCAAATGCAGGATTGGGCCTGATCTTGTAGAAATGTCTCACCAATCAAATGAAATATAAAAAAGCCAACCGAGGTGATTCAATTGAATTTGGCCATAAAGGTTAACCAAACAATCACGTTATGCTTTTTTCATGTCATATGATCCCCGTGTTAATGACCCAAATAACTCACACAGGCTCACATAAACCTCTCCTACTTCACACTTGGCTGCCTAAAGAGATAGAGAAACGGCCTTAATTCATCATCACGGGACTCCTATCGAGCCCTGCGGCGTAATAATATAGAATGCATATGACCTATGTTAATTAATGATATAGTCTTTAATATTAACATGCGGTGGTCAAGGTAAACGCGGATCAGAGTTAATTCAATTAAGTGCATGGCTTCACATTCCTCTGGTTATGTTTCAGCAGTTTCATCTAATTCTAGGTTAGTCATCACCAATTATTCCATAGCACCTCCAAGGTTGGACTAAATCACTTAGTGAGGGAAAGCTAATTAGCATTAACACCTTGCAGAAGAGGTTTCTGAAAGCCCTCAAAGAACCGAACTACATTATATAAAGGATTGATATTCATAACTTGCTTTTTTTTTTCTTTTTTTCTTTTTTTTTTACATAAGTTGTATTTCCATAGTATTTTTTTTGATGTTATGACGTTTAAGGAACAGTTTAAAAAAAGAAAGAAAGAAAGAAGCACTTTCAGCAGAGCATACGATCAAAAGGTCAAGCCAGGCAACTGTTACATTATAGAACAAGAAGTGTTTTGTTCCCTGTGTCTTTTTTCTTTTCTCTCCTGGGGCATTTCCTTAAGCAGTTTTGACTAACAACATGTTTAGGACCCATCGACACCCAGTCCAGTCTTTAACTTGATTTTACAGTAGACTTATTCAATGATTGACCTTGTTTTTGTCAAATCCCTGGTACAAAACCATACCTGACTAATCCTTTCTGACACAAAGGACCCTCCCCTTGCGTTAAAAACACACATGCCTTTTGGGTAAAAAAAAAAAACAAGACAGTTCGCACCACGGCATCGAGGATGGTTATATCCGATGGCATCAAACCTTTCTCTCGCTTCTTTCCACTGTGATGTTCTACACATGCACGGCGGCTAATTCCCATTACTCATAAGAGGTTACATGAAAGATCCTATAAGCCAAGAGAGGAGAGAGAAGGACAACGGTGATATTCTGACACAGGCTTTGGTTTCCAGACCATCTCATGTTTTCTCTACGTCATGTTAACACCGCTATTTGATATGTTGGGCAAAGTAGAGATATTCGTTACAAACAACCTGTACAGCTTCTAACACCCGTGGCTAAGATCTAGGGCCAGATACTGGACCTGGGAGAAGCAGAGGGTGTCTCGTTGTTGTCTTAACGCAATCATTATAACATTTAAAGGACAAAATAGGAGCGCATGACTTTTCGGCATGGTCACATTGTCATCTCATCCCCTATATTTGAGGAAAACTAATAATTAAAAGGGATTAAGATGCTCATTAAATGGGGGCTTCAGGTCATGGCATGTGAGAAAAACTTTTTTCTAAAATTCTAAAACATATGTATGTTTTTAATAAAGCAAAGCATTATAGTGTATGCATCCATTTTATTCCACTTCCATTTTTATTCTGTCCAGGGTCATATAGGAGCTATAGAGGTCAAATCAGCATGTAAGGGAGCAGCAGAGGTAGTTTCAGTCCATCAGGTATAAACATGCATATTCATATATTATTTTCTACAGTCTTGGCAATTAAAACGTGTAGTATCCCTGTATTCTACTGAACGGCAATTTAGTAGATATATCTACCCTCTTTGTTCTTTTCTAGTGCTCTGCTGTGAGAATCAAGGCCCAAACAAATCAAAACAATTACTCATGCTCATTGAAAGCGGTGATACAGCAGCATATTTTTTCTCCCCTTCACTCCTTCAGTGAAAACCACATTTGTGCATATCTATGCATGGTTGGTCAGCCATATAGATGCTCATCTGTGTCTTTCATCAACTTGACAGCTTTTTTTCCTCCTCAGAAAGATAACATTTATTATAAGCGTAAGCAATACATATTGGCCCGGAGTAAGTTTGTGGCACATTCCCGCACCTCATAATCATGGCTGTCTGCCGTTAAGTATCCCCCATGATCTATTGACTCCATTTTTATTCACTGCATTTCTGCCCTGGTAGGTGGAGGCAGTCAGTTAAGCGCAGAATGCAGAGCGGCCATAATTCATGGAGTTAAATAATAAGAGGTGTCCACGTTGAGTAGTCAATTTACCAGATTTGGTTGTCAGAAAAAATTATAAATGAGTTAAAAATCTACTCGCAACTGTGCGTGTGGTACAACACGAGCTGTGGAAAAGGTAATAAGTCATATTGTGGCTCAGGAAAATGACAAAATACACATTAAACAGTGATACATTTTCAGTAATACACACTAATATTATTCTTAGCAATATTTAAAGGAAAAGAAAAAAACATATATATGACAGAACAGTGGCCTGGTGAAATAAACTCCTTAGCGTGGTTCACATTGGACTCGTTTGAGTTACCCTTCATTACAATTACAAGTGATTCTTTTTTTGTTTGCAGAATATGCAAATCAGGCCTTGAGAGAGTTGATCCTACAACAATGTGAAAGTATAACAGTAAATTAATGTTTTATTAATTATGTTTAAGATATGATAGAGCTAATTTTATGACTTTCCATAAAAATAAATAAAAGAGAAAATCCCAAGAGAGAAACCAAGGCGTTCTTTAATTTATCATGAAATTAGCTTTTCAACGCTAACTGCCGTTGTGCCATGGGACTTCACATTGTGTTGTGTTCTGTTCTCATATTTTAATCACTCTATTGGAAAAGCCTCCAGCATTATGCTAATATTTATTTGGGTTTATAATACCCCGGTGTTTACAGCAAATACTCAAGGGTCAAACGAGAGTCAGCTTTACTAATGTGATCAAGTTTCATATCATTTTCTTCCTTCCTTTTTCTGTTTATTTACAGTAAACTGCAGCCTTAAATAACGCGCCTGTACTCTGACATTGAAGCAAAATTCCAGGTTGAGAGTTTTACTTGGGGCGTGCTTGTGATGGGATTACAAGAGAAGACAGAAAACAAAGACTTGACAATCCACCGTTACAAAAAAAAACTTGAGTGGTGAAAACATTCCGCTGTGGCGTTTCATGCACTACAAAAAAAAAAAAAAAAGAATGTTCTCAGTCTATCGCTCACAACATCAAAGCCTAATTGCCATGTGGATATGCAACGTTTGTTTGGATATAGAGAGGAAAAGCTGCCAGTACGCCATATGGCTTGTGCTGGTGAATCTCACAAGTGTCCCTTTGTATCCCAGTCTATCGGCTTTCTATTACCTAACTGTGGCAGTTCCTTCCCCAAGCTGCCACAACTTCAGATTATAATAAAGATGACTCTTTCTCAGCATGAACTGCTCTTTCATGCCCATGCACACACACACACACACTCGCATGTGGTGAGCATAGGCTTATAGGACACATACTGTATAATATACACAACTCTATTTCCCCCCCCCATGCAAAATACACTCATGCACATCACACAGCGTTAACAGCAGGTTGAGTCTGAGCTGGTCTGCGTGATGACTGACTGGATGAAATGTGAGGATTAATGGATATTTATATTTCATTATGTTTTTATACTGGCCGCAGAATAATGTATGACTCTCTGGGAGATAGTGGAACATGTGTCAACCCCTATCCACTTACAGATATAATTCAATTTGATGTTAAACGCACAGATCAAATTTTATTAACGTCTGAAACGGCTTCCAAAAAACGGCGCACAAATACAATATAACTGTCCTTCATTTGTCAAATGGGGAGTTGTAATCCAGTTTAGTGCATCACTTCGGTTGTGTTTGAATGACAGAACAAAAGTGATCATGGAGAGCAATGCAATGTGAGGGATTTTCATAAAATGACCATGCAGTTAATAATGGTTGTGGACAGTTCACTTGGGGTCATATTAAGGACCGTAAGTTTTACTATTTTTTTCTATTTATTGTTGAATTGGAAAATAGTGAAAAATTAGTGGAAATGTGTCCAAAAGTCAGCCATCTCAAATCAAAACAAAACCAGGTCGGGTTTGTTTTGATTATTTTACAATACACTCACATGAATTGCTGCTGTTTGATTTAATGTTGACTGACTGACATATTTACACTAAATGTTTAGCTGTAGTTATAATTTGTCTTGATATGTATACTGCATCTAAATAAAGACAATATTTGCTTGACGACAGTAATGTTTATTAAAAAAAAACAGCAAACAAAGCAATTATCTTTCTGGAAATCCTAACACGGCACCATCATAGGTACTGATACTATTTTATAATATTTCCTTCAGCTCAGTGTCATGAACTCAGCACAACGCAGATGCTCATAACCTCCACCTCATGACCAGCATCACAGTCAGTGCCATATTAGTTAGCTATCATATTCCTGACTGAGGTAACCTCAGAGCCAAATGACTCACCTCAGTCAAAAAACGATCACAACAGCGTGCACAATACGGTTCAAAGGCAATGTCAGTGACCTTTGTATGGCTATGGTCTGTTTGTGTGTGTGTGTGTGTCAGTGAGTGAGTGTGTATGTATTCATGTTTTGTTCAACCGTCACACTACACTTGGCTCCTGGTGTTGCCAGTAATCAATACAGGCCTGAAATCACCTACTGTTACCCGCCTCCCATACTGCCTGTTTTGTCTGTGACTTAATAATGAATTAGATCCCCCTTCAAATGCAGTGGTGACTCACTTTGTAGCCTATCATGACACAAGCGTGCACACACACGCACACACACTGAATGCATAATTTGTAAGTGCACACTTGCAAACACACGCTTGAACTTTTGTGTGTGTGTGGAATTCCACTTTCCGTAGCTGCACGCGAGTTTTCCGACCACACGAACATAAACATGAAGAACATTGGTGTAGATGCTTTGGAAAATGACTTTCCCACACTGTCCTCGCGCCACTAAGTTTAATAATCCTCGTCTCACACACACACACACACTCAGCCAGCAAACATCAAGGCTAACATTGTTTTTTTTTTTTTACATTTGCTAATCACTGATCAATAATTCAAAGCCCCCTCTCATCGTGAAGGGTCCCCGGCTTCCTGAAACATATGGCAGCTGACCGTGTATGTGTGTGTGTGTGTGTCTGACATCTTTTTATTCCCTGTTCAGGTTACCAGCTCCTTATCACACAGGCCTGTCTGCTCTGATGGCCAAATAGCGAGAGGAAACAACTCAGCTGCAGTTGTGTTTTTTTTTTTTCTCAGAGCTTGACTTTTGTTCCCTCCGTGTTACATCTAATGATGTTACATCTAAGCGTCTAATGCCAGTTATAACAGCCAGCCCAGTAGTTTGCTGTGTAAGTCGACACGATGGTTATCTGTGTGCAGGGCACATTTCATTTCCTCCAAGCTGGGCTTTGCCTCATTTCATGCTGTCGTTATCTTCTTCCTAGGTCTTTTGGTAATTTGTCCAGCATGGGTTGATTTGGTAAAGGTCTCCTCTTCTATCCTCACCACCCACACTGACCCTTATTTCTTTATCTGTGAAAAATTCTGATTAACAGGCTTTTTACATATTTTACATCAATGGCTTGTGTGTCTCGAGAATTAATCAGTGTGTAAGTCATTTTACTTAACTTTACTTTTACTTAAACATGCTTTTGTGTATGGGAATCATCGTTTAAAACAGGTAAAGAGTCAAATGAAAGCTTTAGACCAGGGGTCTCAAACTGAAATGAAACTGGGGGCGTCTGAGGTCAGTAGGAGGCCGGTCAAGTGGGACAAAAAGTCCAACTTTTTGAGAAGAATACATCAAGTTAATATTATCATCAATCATTTGAAAATAAAAGTGTGTTTTTTTGATATGGAATAATGAATAGTTCACGTTATAAACGTATTTATGATGCAGACTGAATCTAAACAAAACCTTTAATATTAAGATTAAGGTTTATTTTTATTTCTCACCTCTAAACTCTATTCAAACGCAGCTGTTTGTCCTTCAATATCTTCTTTTGTTATTTGCTACTTTCTCCTTGAGCTACAATCAGCTTGAAGCATCATCTTCTCAAATTACGGACTTCTGCATATCAACTGATTATAATGATACCTCTTTAAACTGCTTGTTTTATTGTATATGTGCCTTCCCTCAGTCCTTGTGTCAATGCATAGTTCGTCACTTGAATAGGGATTTTTCTTTTTATGATTGGTTAAACAAATGTGGACAGTTGCAAAGGAAACCCGCTTAATGTCATCAAAAGCACAGCCACCTGAGGAAGGTCTTTTAAAGGACTTTAAAGTTGTGTCAAGCAGTTTTGGCTGACCGTGTGTTTTGTTGTGTTGCCTGCCTATTGAAAAATGACTCTTCTCAGGCCTGCTCACATCATGCTGTGCACATGATGAATAGAGAGAGAGAGAGAGAGAGAGATGGTCCTTGTGTTCCGGGAAGAGATTGTGTAAAACTGTGACCCAGCAGCTGCCCTGTGTTAATACTGTGTCGGGTTTTGTCCCGGAACAAACAGATATGAACAATATGCGGGTAAACTTTGGTAGAGAAGCTTAATGGAAGGGGGCGATTAGAACAGAAGGAACAGATTATTTGACAGTTCACGAGTTTAAAACACTTTCCCAGCAATACAGCTGGATTTCATTTTTACATGGTAAGATTGACCTGTCACATTAAAGCAACTATAGAGACAGGCTTTATACTGCATAGTAACTTTGTAATACCCAACACTTAATACAGTGTTTGCTCACAAATGATTGATAAACTTATGAGAGGATAATCACCAATCCCCTAATGTGATCTCCTTGGATCACTGCATAAATCACAGCACAAAGATAAGGAATTATAAGGGAGAAGGAGCTATGCACACAAATAATGTTATGAAACTGTATCTCGTCGCTTATTTATTTATTCCCCCCATCTCTTCTTGAGCTAATTCTAATGAAGAGGCCTCAAATGACTTAATTTAGAGTGAAGTTAATTGGGTTTGGTCCTACACGGCTGCACTTCCTGCCTGGATACTTTCCCGTTTCCCTCCCAACTGAAACATGGCAAGGGGTGGAGAGGCAACAAATATGAAAGAAAAACAGGTAGAGATTAAGACTATGATAACACATTACAGAAAGGGGGTGAAGGGAGAAAATTAAAGTGAACAAAAGAAAACAGGAGGAAGTGACAAACACAGAGAAATAGAGATGAGTAAGGGGTTGGGGGCCCTCATATCAGGCGCGTTACCCCTGTTAGCCCAGGACTGTAATTAGATTTGGCAGCCACCCCATAATGATAAATACCAGGATGATGAATGGAAATGCAAATGTGTGTGAAGTAGCCCCAGCCATCAAAGGGGGAATATCATTAACACTTTTCTCTTGTCAAATCCATCATTGTCAAGGGTGGCTCCCTGCATCCCCCATGTCCCACAGCTACACGGGGGCAGCTAAGGAGTTAAGGAGCAGGTAGTGGTGAGTGAAGTGATGAAGAAAGCCGAAGAAAAAAACGAGTGTGACTGGGAGCCAGTGAAGGATTTCAGCCAGCTGTGCATGTGCGCTGACAAACTCATATTAAGTGACACTGAATGCGGCAGGAGACTTTTGATCGTTTGCACTGACGTTTCCAGGAACTGTGAAAAGGAACTAAACATTGCCACAGATTATTATTTTCTGTGTTTTCGCCGCAGTGAAAGACCAGGGAAGCTTAGATAAATAAGTGTGCAGTTGATTAAAAGAGATCACAGGAGAGTGACCGAGAGGAGCAATCAGCTGATAAGTGTAGCTAACAGCTGAGCTAACTAACAGCAGAGATCACGTTATTAAGTATGGAATATGATAACGGTAAAAAAGAAAGAGTCAAGCTTTTGGAACAAAGCATGCAAATTCTGTTGGAGTAGAGAGCGATCAGCTGAATTAAAATGCTTGAGCATAACTGGATGTGTTCAGTGATGCTCGCTACCTTCCCGGAAAAAGTACTGCCATCGAGTGTAGGGACCTTTTTGGGGTCAAACCACCTATCCAGTATGTTCATTTACTCCCTGGTTCCTGCAGTGGAAATACACATATTTACGGGTACAGGGCTGCTGATAGTTCTTGCAGAGGAAGCGTAACATTTGATTTTGGACTTCATCAAACTCCACACGAGTCAGAAGACAAAGAACAGGCATTACCTTGACCAGGAGTATTGTATGCTATACTGTTGAATAATGGGCTGTAATATTATTACATAATATAATAAGTTAATAAGTTAAGTTACATAATACATAATAAGTTTTATGGTGGATTCATATCAAATGCAAGGAGAATTTCTCTTTGCATTACTTGCATGACTTTGGCCACGGGATCATTTATGTTTAGATTTGCATCATTTCTCATTTATGTTGCCTGCTATGAAAGATGGGAAAGATGTATTTAAGACACATTTCTTTTATTTTTATTTTTTTACATGTATATTAAAAGATCCACATGAGCTTTTTAGCACCAAGTAAGAAATGATCCCCAATCCGTACTAGCATGCATAAAGACAAACATACTGTACATATGAGGATTGTTTACTCTGGAGTTTTCTGGGTCATCATTTCCACTGGTTTGGTTTTCTGTCTGTCCAGATTAGACACGCAGGAACACAATTTTTTTTAAATTTAAATGAAGTCAGCGTTGTTTCCAAAATATATCTGGTTTTCTGATCAGACACTCTACACCTTATAAAAATTAAATGCATTAGTGTGGATGTAGCCCTAGGCACATCAGTGCTTTGAGTTTATATGCTTGGAATGACAATGTGGACAGTCTGAAAGCAGATTATTATTTCTACAGTGTTATCTTTTTTATCTTGCTAACATGTGCTAATAAGAGGTAAACACACAAGGACCTGGAGGGAGTGTTTTGCATTTGACATGAATATGACTTTAAGTGCTTTAAATAATTTGGCTAAATCTATTTGTCTTTTAAGTCATGATTTGTCAAATGTTCATGTCTGTGCCTCTTTGCGTGATTACCGCAGCACTGTCTTTCCTCCTCCCTGAACACGGCATAGCGTGCAGCGTTTTCATCGGCAATAATAATGATTGTCAGATTGATAAAAAAAAATGGTCAAATGAATTTGTTCTTCCTGTTCTCCAAAGTTGTGACCTCGTGATTATGTTGCTAAACATAGATTTCATAGAAGTGCTGTTAGAAGGTAACCATGAAAGAGCCAGCGGATGTTTTCCTCCTCTCTCTCACTCTCTCCTCTCTCAGTCCCTAGCTGTGTCCCCCCACCCACACAGGCTACATCACTTGAGCATCTTGTCCTCTGCCCCTGCCAAGTGCCTATACTGTGCCAAAAAAAGAGCTACTCATGCATTCAGGACAGCAAGGCCTTTACTCACATTATACCGGATTTGATTACAGTGCACTTGCGTTTGTGTGTCCAGACAACATGTGTCTATAGCCTTTGTCAGCATGTGCTAAGATACCTACATGTATTCAGGTGTTCACATGTTTCCACTGCCCTGCCGGTGTCCTCCTGTCTTGCTGTATTTATGTTTGTCCGCCTGTACATGAAGTGACGCCTGTCTGCCTTTTGTTTCACTTTTATTTATTTATTTTTGGGTCCAAGTGCATTAACTGGATTGACCTCTGAGACGCCATTCAATTACTGGCTGACTGGCTCAAGGACGAGTGTCTGAGTTATACATGAGTAAAAGTACACCGAAGGAGCCAAGAAAACAAACTGTTCAGTGGTACTTGTCGGCGTCCTAATCTGGTTATTGGAGTAAATTAAACCTTTTTTTTTTTCCCTTTGGTCTGCAAAGTACGTGTGCGACCGAGATTCATGGTAAACAAGCAAGATTAGTATTTGCTCGATGCACGGCTGGGTTCCAACACGGTCTATGATTTTAGACCTGGGATTTCACTGTACACTTTCTGGAACAGATACATAAAAAAAAACAACACTATGGTGCAGATGCGTAATTGTTTGTATGTCCTCTTTGTCTACTGAGATTTTTGTTTGCACGCATTCACTTCCAAACACTTTCAGAAATGGTTAACTGTGACAAGGGAGGTAGAGATGTAAATCAGTGAAGCAAGCGGTGGTGTCTCTTCCAGGGCCTAAATGAGCCAGGGCAGCTTTGTCTGACACCTTGCACTAAATTATTGAGTAGAGGGGGGTAATGAAACAGAGAGGAGGACACTGTGACATTTGTGCTTGTTGTGGCTGCTGTACAGTGGTGTGTGTGTGTGTGTGTGTGTGTGTGTGCATATGCACATGGCAGCAATATATTTAGTGACAGGAAATGGAGAGGAACTGCCTGGTATAGGTTAATTAATGCCTACTGCGTAGAGGCAGAAATTGCCTCCAAATATCCTTTGACCAATTGAAAGATGAACGGCGATGACCGTGAAATGTGATTGCTATTTGCTGTTTGATACAGGAAATGGTTCTGCACAATGCAGTTTGCAAAGCTTTTTTCAGAAGTTGGGCAGAAAAACAAATCAACTGCCAAAACATGACCTTCTGTCACCCCGCTATCCTCCTCCTCCTGTTACCCAGACACTGATCTCGTCTGCAGTAATGGCGGGTGGGGGTGCTTTGTCCTAATCAGATCGCTAATTAACTATTTAGTGGATCAAAAGTTCAGCCTTCCATTGTTGCCGCAAGTGTCTGCATTAGCCAAACCACTCGCATTAAGCACATGATTCCATGCAAAGACCAGCAGCAGCTAGTGAACACATGTACACTTAAGCCACGGATCCCTATATGCACTCACTACCTCATTCACACAGAGACAGCGAGAGAGCGAGACACACACACACACACACACACACAGAGAGACTTTGATGAAGCCAAATAAGAGTACAAGGAGGGGGTGGCTGGCTGGTGTGCAGCTTATAAATAATTTGGTATTCGAGCGACTCTGCTTACCGGCGTCTGTCGGCAACTAAGAGGTCATCTGTGCAACGAGCAGGAGAGCAGGTCGACGTCAGTCAAATCAATTGAACACAGTTTTACAACTTTTTTTTTGTGATCACTGTATTTTTTATGAAGGTATTTTCAACCTTCGCGTCGACTCCTTGTTCTACTTGATGACCTTTACTTGCTTTACTTACTTGTATCTTTGGTTGCTTTAAAAAAATAATGAGTAGGAATTCTGGATTGGTTCTATTGTCAGGAATTCTTTCCACATGACGGACACTCTTTCCAATGATAAGCGTCAAAATCAGGGAGCAGAGGTCGGCTGTAGACATGTTAAGCATGTTCTTTGCGTTGCTGCTGTTCGAGGGTAAAGCACTGTCTCTGGACGCCGTACGTGTCTCACTGACAGGTCTACTGTGAATGGAAGTGACAAGGTCTACAGTGCGGTCCTTTCGTCCACCTGTCCATTTTAATGTGTGAGTGCTCCTATTGCAAGGTGAATCCTTTCCGACACAGCAGACGCACACAACACTACTGACCAGTCTTGTTTATGTTCCCGACAAGGATAAATCTTGAGCAGGGCTTGTGATGGAAGAGTTTCTGGGTTTAAATCTTTCATGGACAGATGTCCACAGAGGTTTGCTTAAATGTATCCTCAGGACATAGCCCGAAGCTAAACACTCTCTTACTGTAGGTGGCCACTGCTGCACTACAATGGTTTTCCTTGTTTATCAGCCCCTCTTGGCTCTCAAAGGCAAGGCCCATAAGGAAAAGTGAACTAACAGCAGAAGAAGTTAAAGAGACATGAAAGACCATTTGTCATTTCCAATAAAGGGACTTGTAACAACCACAAAGAACAGTGTTTTTTGTTGTTGTCTGTTTGTTTTTTGGAGTACGACTTGTCTACAGTTGTTGCTCAGTGTCTCTGGCCCCAGGGAAAAGTTTCTTCAAAGGTGCATGAAAATTGTACATATACCAGATGGCATTAGTTTTTCTTGATAGTGTTATTGAGGAAGTACCTGTTTTCTCACGGTGACACCAGATGACTACTTTGTATATGCTAATTTCAAATGTTATCTTTTTTTCATGAGCCTGTAGTAAGGGTATATGGAATTATGTTCCACTACAGAGGCTTTACTTACTTACAGAACTTATTTACTTTCTAAAAACCAGTTACAGGTCAGTGCACTTTACATCCATAGATGGTGCTTTTCTGTGTGTCTTATTACATATTGTACCTTTATTGTGAAATGCTTGATTTTTGTGCTTGTGTATTATGTATTTTATAGATTTCTATGCACTTCGGCCAACTGTAGCGTTATTGAAAGTACTTCATAAATTGAATTGGATTGGATACATCAGGATAAGGGCTATAATTACCACAATATATATATACACAATGTACAAGTAGTTTTTCTTCCCTTATCTATTCATGTCTACAAATTCTACACTTTTGTAGTATTTTGTAGTGAGCCAAACAAGTTAGAATTTCCATTGCAGTCAGACACTGTCACTAACATGACATGTGCCATTTGAATACTTCTGGGTCTTTTCACTCCGTTAGAAAGCTTCCTCTGAAAACTAAGAAAAATACTGAAAACTTCAGCAGCATCCTTGCTCAACCTGAAGCACACACACACACACACACACACATGCACACACTTGACCTTCAACATTGTAAATGCCTATTCCCCACCTAGTACGCGTCTTTAAATGTGGACCTCTTTAAAGCTTTACGCACACATTACATACACATCTCAATGATACACACTGTATATCCTCTATTCAAGGTGCACAGGCCCGATATATAAAGTGCAGCGTGTAGCCCTGAGGACAGGACTGGACAGTGAGAGCAACACAGCTCAGCATGTTTGCTGCAAATCCAATTATTACCCCTCACCTTTGAATTCTGGCGCAGATCCACAGAGTACTAAAGCAATTATGAGACTTGGTGATGGAAGGAGGGGGTTACTCACAGTGTGGCACATGGAGAAAAACTCACCAACAGGTTAAGTCTGTACTGCTTTTGTTTCACGCCAGCATTAACATGTTTGGGCTCAAACAGTTGATCACTAAAACATTGAAAATTAATGTAAAAAATACATTGAAACTGTGTTTTATAGCCTAATAGCTGCATTTGAGTGTAATCTGCATCCACATAGGACACTTAAAACTCTTCACATGCCCGCACCATTTGTGTGCCAGTGTACACATATTTTCAGCTGCAAGCTTATTTTCCTTGTACTTACTGAAGCCAGACGTTTAGCATCGCTAACTACAGCAGATATTGACGGTTTATTCAGTGAAGTCTAAACAACAAAAGTCGTTTCTCCTCTCTGAGAAAACAAAAGTAGTGAATGTGCCGTCACTTCTTTGCTGGCTAGTGTGGTGTTGTACGATTACTTGTAGTTATTTATCATAACTAACCTTATTTTATCTTCTCTGCAGATCCATGAGAGATCAAGAAACGGAGAAGAAGATGACGGTGATTGTGGTCATAGATATACACATGTGATAATTTATTAGAATTGAACAATTTTTATCATCATAAAACTGACTTTTATAAAGAATCACAAAGAAAATAGCTAAATTACTGCTAAAATAATAGCAGTGGACTGTTCGGCACAATTGCATCCAGCATGGCCCAGTGACTACAGCTTCTGTGTGGACACCAGAATGCACATAGAGTGTTAGAACCTATAGTGAAGTGAGTATTAAAACTGTACAGTTCCAGTATTGCTCCAAGAACCCATACAAAGAAATCACAAAACATGTAGGCTCAGTTCTGTATGGGTGGCACTTTGAGGAAATGCCATTGTTGATTTAGTCATAGACCAAAGACAAAGCTGATTTCTCCATTGACAATATTCCACGACATGTAACATGACTGGGGCACAGAAGACAGCCAGAGGTCTTATACAGTCAAAATCAACAACAGCTGCACTACATCGTGCCTGTGAAGCATAACAAGCAACCCTTTGATGATGATGAGGCAATCATTGTTGTACAACCTTTAAAGAGCTCATGGTGTCTCTACTAAAAAAATATTTGACTTGGCACCTTTTCTTACATCTCAATCTCCTCGCTGTATTTGCATATCAGTTGGGAAGTGGTGAACAAAACAAAGAGTATTTTAGAGGGACTGGCAGTGCAGGTACATCAGATGATCAATCAAACTGACAGAACTGAAATAAACAGAATGGAATGACACTGTGGTTTGCTTAAGAGCCCAGGTGTTTCTCTCCCTGATGCTTATCACTTAACCTGTCATTGATTTTTTTTTCTTTTCTCTCCTCCTCTCTCACTCACCTGATCCATTCTCGTTCTGTCCTTCATTGTTCTGCAACATTATATTATACTTAAAGCAGTGCGCTTCAGAGACGGCAGTTGATTTAACGTGCGAAGACAGTCGAACCCCCCCAAACAAAAAAAAATCTTACTTGCTCTTACAAACAAAAGCAATTCTTAAGGAATGATTACCAGTTGTCAGTTGTAATTGGTTGATTATTCTTTTACAACCGTTCTATTTCTTCAGCAGACAGATATGATCCTTCCTGCACGGGGAGAGATGTAGGATAACATTCCAGTAGCTAGTTACTGCATGCATGTATGCAAAAACCTGGGCTAAATGTACACCTGCTGATGTAACCTGCAGAGGATTTGCAGTGACTGGCAGCTGTTCATACTTTTTTGCAAGACAAAAAATGTCACATATAATTATCTCATAAGATCCCTGAAAAGATTTTTCACATCCCTACAATACGCATACATGAAAACATTTGAGACACATTCAACAATGTCCATCGGAATAATTATTATAAAAGGTTCAGTGAGTGGCAATTGTGCGACAGAAAGACATCTTGTCTTGAATGGCAAGACCACAAATATTCATACATGATTGACTCATCTTGTTTATCAATTTCTCAGTGAAAGGTTAGCAACTACTTGCCAACACATGCATCTATATTTTCATGCTTCACTAAGTTTTCAGCCCAGGTCATTGCAAAGGCAGGGCTGCTCACTCTATGCTGACCACAGGGAGTGTGGTGTGTGTGTGTGTGTGTGTGTGTGTGTGTGTGTGTGAGTGTAAAAAGTGTGTGTGCGTGAGCTGTGTTGCTCTGGGCTGGCTGACTGCTGGGAGTCTCATAAAGCTCTCAGTTTGACGACCAACTGAGCAGTAAATTAATTAATCATCATTTTATGCCTCATCAAGTGCTTTGCCCGCACCTCACCACGGGAGCCCGTCCCAATTAGCCAAGAGTGGAGCCAATTGTGTTGTGTATCTTACGTATGGCGGGGGGAGTGAAAGACATAAAATAGTAAAAACCAGAGGAACATGAAAGGGACGGAAAAAAAAAACTAGGTGAAACACGAGCGTTAAAGTTGGCGCAATTGTAAATGGTATAACAGCTGTTCCTTAATTTGCATACATGTGGATTTGAGCAATTACTCTGTATGTCACCTGTGCATGTGTGTGTGTGTGTGTGTGAGCGTGCAATAGGGAGGGAAAAGGAGGATCTGACAAGCTAATAAATATGTCATATGCTGGTGTCAAGAGACTGCGGGACTGTAAGTTGCAGAGACCAACACAGGCAAAGATTAACACACACACGGCAATATCCTCACCGGAGAACATGAGAAAACAATATCACATAACTGAGTGATATTTACAAACGCCTAAAGATGAAGTGCAAGTGGAGGAAAAACAGCAGGCTCTTCACGGGCTTAGACTAACTAGACGGGGGAGAACAAGGACAGCTGTACCATAGTCCAGTAGGACCTGACGTGGCCAGTGCCAGTTAATCAATTACAGTTTCAGGATAAAAAAAAGAAAAAGAAAAGTAGGACCCATCATTTAAAGTCTGAACCGGGAGGATGCTCCCAGCAGCCATGGAAGATGACACCACATTGCTTCATGAGGCCACCATGCAGCCTGGATGTCTGGTCCCAGGCTGATGTCAGGGAAGGGGCCTGTGTACCAAAACGCCTGATTGTCACTACACATTTTAGTAATGGGTGACAGTGAGGCGGACAAGATGACATTGTGGCAGTTCAGCCAGGAGGAAGCCAGCAGCCACGCCAGGGGCAGGGATGCAGAGATGGATAAGCAGATGTTGTTCATCACCCAAGGGTGGTGGGGGTAGACTGTGTGTGGCCTTCTGTGTGTATTTGTGTGATTGAGGATTTGCACAGTGAAGGTGGTACGTGAGTGTTTATGAGTGAGTTTGTTAGATGCATGCGTGCGCTAGTGTGTCTGTGCGCACACTGCGCTCAATGTGTGCGTCCCCCACAGTTGCAAAGTGCTTGAGTGAGAGGCACCTACAAAAGGCATCTGGCAAGGAGAGCCAACACAACAAAGGTAACCTTGCCTCTGGTGATGTACTGTGTGTACAGCCTACTATACTGGTGCAAAGTATAATGTCCTTTGTGTGGATAATGTGTGCTTGGGCATGTATGGAACTTCTGTTTAAGTGATGTACACAGAGATAAAAGCCACTGTGTAAATGTACCATACAGAACATAGACCAGTAACAGCCCAACTATTCAACCCATGGTTTATTTAAATAGCAGCTTGTGTAAAATATGTTGAAATAATCGGTACAGAAGCTAAATATGTTTTTCAACTTCAACGCTTAAAACCAGCTGTAATAACACAGGGCTGTGGGATATATCTTCCAAATAACGCAGCCATGTGGAAATCACTGTTTAATACCACACATAATCAGTTAAACTTTGTTTTTGACTGACATCATCTCTAAAGCAAAGCAATATTTCAGCCGGGAGCAACTGTCTCTTTATATGTAACACATGTGGCCCTCGTGGCTACAGGGTCAGCAGATAACACTTACAGGAAGTTGGATCCACATTTCGTGGAATAAAAACTGCAGCCAAAGTCCAACTCATGCCTCTGATGCCAGTTCACTTTACTAATGGACTGCAAAGAATGGATTTGTATAATTAGTGTTTGAATCGCAAACTTCTTCCTTTGCATAGTAAGCTTCCACTTCAAAGTACTTCAAGTATAGTACCTATCATATAAATGGCTTACTCTATGGCAGTGATAACCAATATTTTGTATATTCCACCAATAAAACCTAAATGTCACACACTGGACCTCTAATTATTACGTTACGACATCATTTTATGTGATCTGTGATTTTGGTGCAAGGCAGACGTACAACCGATTATTGCTGACGGGGAAATCTGCATGTTCTGAGAGCTTCTTCACTACCAGCCTGAGGTGAAGTGACGGTAAATTCAGCCGGGTTTGTTGGCACACCTGTGCCAATGTGTGTGTTTTGTACTGCATGTAAAAGGACAGACGCCCTGAGGTGACGCGACATTTCACACAGGCCTTATTTGAGTCGTCCGCCCAACACATCCATCGCACGCCGTCTCACGTGTTGCCACTTTCGGTGACGAGTGGGGACGTTACGGGAACAGACACTCAATGGTCTGTCGTTATATTTAAACTGGCACTTCCAGTTTTGTGCGGTGCGCTTGTTTTTCTGGCGTATACATGTTTATTCAAAATGTTCTTTGGCTTTCAATACAAATAGACACTCACTCGATGTTTGGCATCTCATTATAGACTGCATTATTTGATTTGCGTAACTGAAAATACCAGACTCTGAAATGAACAGGTGAAGCTCAGACGTTACATCGTGCAGTGATCGCTCTCTCATGTTGTATTAACGCAGCTGTCGCACGACTTGTTTGTTCTTGTGCTTTATTAATGTTTTGGTTGATGTCTTCAAATGCCTTTGGAAACCGCTCGCAGTAAACACAGAGTGCGATGAGTTTTGTGATCGTCTCAGGCACATCAGAGGGAGGTTTAATCGCGTGTGTGTAAAAACATCAGATTCATTTCTCTCCACCGTATCAGAGTGATTTTGCAATTTCAGACGGGTGTAACTTGACCCTCATCAGGAGTCCTAAACATCACTCAGAAGTGCTTCAGAGACAGATCTCCTGATGATAGCATGACATTGAAAAATAATTTAAGAAGACTGTTGAAAGAAAACGACACCTGACAGTTCACTAATTGGCCAATTCTAATTTCAGAGCGCTCGAGTTTGACCCACTTATCCTCCCCTCTCAAAGACTGTGATTGACATGCAGTTCAATATATGGGAACTGCTCCTCCTGCATTCTTTTCATGCTTATGTTATCGCCCTGAGAGTCTTCTTCTCCCGCTAGAGAGAAATTTACTGAGGAAAAAAGGAAAAAAAATAAAAGTATCTTCGCCATCTGAGCTTATCTTTCCATCAAATATCCTGGAGGTGGGGTGTTGGAGGTAGAGCACGCGCAGGTGGGAGGTTATCAAAGTCTGGGTGTGAGGCAATGTTCGACACAGTCAAACTACCCTGATGCCCCGGAAAGTGATTTGTCAAAATGAAATGTGGTCAAGAATCTTATTAATAACTTTACAGGGGGGAAAAAAAAAAGAAGTCACTGATCTCCCATGTCTCCACTTGCCTCTCTCTTTCACACACACACACACACACACACACCAATTTGTCTTTATCATTAACTTTTACTGGGCTGTAACCAATCTGTCATTGAGCAGAACCCCTAAGCAGAGTTTTTGATGTCTGTGTGTGTGTGTGTGTGTGCATATACTGTTTGCACTTGCTAAATCCCCTCTAATTGAGGGGGGGCCTGAGGCGGTTGGTAGAAAGAGTGAACTTTCTTTTGTATCTTTGATGTCAGTCATTGAACTTAATGACTTGAAGCACCATTGCGTTGTTGTTCTATATATCCCGTTTAATGCTATACCTGTATACACTATATGTTTGTTTGTTTGTTTTTAAATCAGTTTCTGTGTGATTGTATGAACGTCATGACTAAAGGTGGGATTGCCTTTGATAACAATGGGCATCAGCGAAAACCTTGCTCACACAGCAACTCAACTGATGAAGTGCCACCACTGGCATTCCATGTGGGATAGACAACTGTCAAACCTGACCTGCAAGTGTTACACAATTTGCTTTATGAATGTGTTTATGAAGTGGGTGGAGGCCCGCAGGTGTCTACGAGTGAAGTATGGCAAAGGCAACCCAGGTGTTCAATGATAATGAAAGTGCTATCAAGGAGTGATCTCAAACAACTAAGGATGTTAATATGTTGCACAAACCTAATTCCCTGGCTTGCATGCGTGTGCGTACTCTCTTCTCCGCATTGCAAAGCTCACATGGTAATTAACAGAGGAGGGTGAAGGGAGGGTAGGATGGCGCATGCGACGCAGGGTGCTTGCTTTCCCAGGCTGGATGGTTTGTGTGTGAACAAATGAAGGACAGAGATATTGTTTACACTTCTCCCACGGGCCTGTAAGTGTTTGACATCATGACCGTTAATAATCAAAAAAAAAAAAATGGCAATATAAAATTACATCGTAACTGCAATTCCTAATTTATTTATTTATTTTATTTAGGTATTTGTGAGCATGTGTGTTAACATACAACATAATTGTGTTGCAATTGATATTATATTATTATATAACTGTTAAACTAGGTGTATATTCTATTTATCTAAAAAGATAAATACACATGTTGTTGTTTTTCTCTTAAAAATGTCTTTTTCACTACATTGCAAAAGAATAATGCTTCTAAGAACAAGGTGTGTAGAAATCTGTTCATCTCGCAAGACTTCTTGAAATATTTTATCAAATTATTATTATTATTATTTATTTATTTTTGTTATACGATACACACATCCATCTATTTTTGTTAACATTCACTACAAAACTAACCATCACTGGTATTATACTGGGTTTAATTTGTCCGACCACCTTCCCCATTTCAACTGAAAGTATTAGATTGTAGGTAATTACTGTAGACTAGTGGTGACCAAAGTAATGCATTAAAAAGGTTGTGGACAAACATCTAAACAAACATTTTCACATATCAAACTTGCTTTTTTTATCTAAAAAAAATTTTAATTGAATCACCGACTATTTATTTATTTATTATTTCAAGCATGAGTGCTGGTTTATTACAATATGTGTAGAGCAACACATGTGTTTGAACTTTGACCTTGTTTAGCCCATCTTGTAAATTAAAAACAGCACAGTGTGGCGTGGTTTGAGGATCAAAGCGTAATGCTGAAGACATTCAGAATATCAATTATTTATTATACTTGCAAACATTATCAAAGAGCTAACGGCGGCGGTACGTGATGAACTCAAACAAAGGCATTCTCCCACCACTCTGTTAATCGGCACTGACGCTTAATGAAGTTTTAATTTACACCTAATCACATCCTGTAAGACATGCCCAGTCGCCTTGGACTGTATAGGGAGCCAAAGGGGCCAAAAGAGTGTCTCCTCAGAGACCACCACTCTACTCTCATTAATGTTCGCAGGTCTGTGCTCCTCCTTGTTGGCACAGGTCGTTCTCAATGTACGCTTTGAGCAAGTCGGCGTGCAATTTCAAAGTTATTTTTTACGTCGCATCCTATTTGTGAATTGCTTGACAAATGGGATTGACAGATAAAAAGGGAAGGGAAAAAAACACATTAAGACGACATGTATAGCATCAGCTGTGTTTGCACTTAAAGCAGACAAGATATTACAGCAAGTCTTGACTAATGAAACATTCTTCTCCTGATGTTTGACAGTTGAGCCAAAATGAAAACAGCGGCTCACCTCAAATGCACTTTCCCCAGCTCTTATATTATCTTACAGTATTATGTTATAATATTGAAAAAGTGCGGTAACTCTTCTTATTTCTCTCTTAACTGTATATACAACTATAGTACAGTATATTATTATCATAGTATAATAGGAATAACGCAAAAGTAACAAGTGTAAAATTAGTTAGAAAATGAGCTTGTTCACAGAAACATTACCTATAATAACAATATTAAAAACGTAGAAGGCAAAATTGTGTACTGAATGTTCTCTACATTTACAAATTGAAAGCTGCATATGATCTATATTATTATCATACAAATGTTTCCTGAGTTGTATATTTTATTGAATATGAACTACTGCAGACTTTAGAACGGGATTTGTTTCTATCAAGTGTCTTATTACTACTAATACCACAGCATGACGTGTGTGTGTGTGTGTGTGGTGAAAGGACACTTTATTTCTTATCTATCTCTCTTTCTCAAACTCTGTTTTTTTTTTTTGTTTTTTTTTTTATTATTTTATGAACTTCTTTCTCTCTAAAACACCCCCACCCCCCAAAATACACACCTCGGTTAACTTTAAAGCTTTAATGAACACTGCCACCGACATCCCATTGTAATAGAAAGCAACCGTAGCCTCATGAAGAAGTTTTAGCTGTTTTTATTTTGCATATAGTAAACATTTGTATAGTGTAGAGTTGGCTCTCGCAAAAAGCCAACACTACACTATAAAAATGGGTGGAAGATAATGGAGTCAGGTGAGGGAGTTTCACTTGAGGTGATGCTGACATACTTTTAATTAAAGCTTGCCAACATGTCTCTATTCCAAAAACCCGCGAGGTAAAATTAATCATTATACACTGACTCTGTGTGTGTGTGTGTGTGTGTGTGTGTGTCTGTGTATGAGCGAGGGAATGAAAGTGGAGGTATTATTCTCAGTGTTGTGGGTTAATTTTGCTGTGATTATTTTCTGAATGTGTTACTTGACTGCATGCCTGTCTTTGTATTATTACACTATATTTTGGGTAGAAAGATACACTTTTATAACAGTGAAGGTAGATGAACTAAGATTTTAACAAATATCACATTTCCCAAAGACAGACATACTGCTCAGTGATTGTGTGACATCCCAGTCACCTACACTCGTGCGATGTGTGTGTGTGTTTTTTTTTTTGATATTCTATCTGCACTGTGTTCTCACTCCCCAATGTCAGTCTCCCCTCAAAATATGAATCAGGATCATATAAGTCATAGCCCTCACAGGCCAAATGCCCTGACTGCATACTTTCTCATGAGAGGGCGAACTTAATCTGTGTGTAGTGTGAAATCTACAATATGGCATAGCAGCACCATCAGCTGTGCCGTTCCTTCACATACTGTATTGTTGACTCAAAATAAAGATGGTTTGGTTTCACTCTTCATAAGGAAGAGGAGAGCCGCAAGATCAGATTCCAGTTAAGATACTGTCAACTCCCAAAGTGTATTCCCAAAACAATGTCACATTTGTGATGTTTGAGATTGGTTTATCAAATGCAACGAGACCCTGCGCTTAGTGAGACCGAGATGAGAAAATACATGCCTCTGTGGTTCACGGTTATATTTTGCAAACAGCAATAAAAACCAAGTCAATCATATCCTCTTGGGGTGGATCTGAATGTAAAAATGTATGATCATATTTCAATTTGAAATGAGAGGTATTTTATTACTCTTTTTTTGTTTTTTGGATATATATATACTTCCATGCACAGCTGCAGGTCAGATATGGTTTGCTTTTACTGTCTTCACTGTTTAGTCTCGAATAAGGTCATGAGAAGTTCCATTAGTCTCATGGTTGACAAAAATGCTTGTGTTTTGTGCAATTGTTAGATCTTAAAGACGAGTCACCAGTCATTGAGACACACTACAGTGTTGTGGTGGGGAGGACTCATCAGGCGACAAAGACTATCGTTGGTTTAGTCTGACATATTAAAAGCATTCTTAATTATGCGCTTGAAAACAAACATAGGTTTAAACCAGTTCAGTTTCACTGCCGTCTCCCTCTCCCCCTCTCTCTCTCTCTCACACACACACACATCTGCTCATTCAAACAGAAGTAAAAGCAACTGCCAGCAACACATTTTGACATCTGCTGTTGGTGGCAGTATTTCATGACAAACATCCCCACCGCCTGTCTACATCCACATTTGACACGAATGTGTAGCCGTCATCACTGCCTCCACAAAGCAGCTACAGACCGCTAAGCCGCAAATCCCATTTTTTGACCACATCCGATAATTCTTGCAAAAACTAGAGAGTCAATATTTTATCACAGGGGTACAGCAAACACATGCAGACGCATTGTTGGTATGTTTTCCTCTTAAATATTGATCGCCGAGCCACTCTGCAGCCATCTGCTCTGTGGAGAATATTCTGCATAAAACACACACACACACACACACACACACACACGCGCGCACAAGCACGTAGGTGCTCGAGCAAGAACGCACGCACACAGCTCACACATGAGCGTTCAGAGACACGATTGCACGGCTCCTCCTCAAAAGTGTGCACTCTAAGACACATCAGAACCCACACACGAACACTTTTCTCACACACACACACACACACACACGTCCCTTTCCAGAAAAAAAAAGAGTCACAAAACACATGAAAGGAACTCAATTTGTTTTGTCCTTGACTCCAAATGTAATTTTCGCTCTCAACCACTGCCATGTTGCCTGCAACAATGGCCTTGTTCCACTCATTTCCCTCTTTCTCTAGATGTCACCACTGAAGTGCCTTTTCGACAGCTTCAAGCTGCAGATGTTGCTACAGCACCTCCTTTCTCCTGTACAAGCACCTTTTTTTTTTTTTCCGTCAGCGTAATTGTATTAGAATGCACCTCCAATCCTCTGTAACAGAAAGATGTAAGCCGCTTTGCTTGCTTGTGGACGGATCAACAGCCTCTTTTTTTTTTTTTTTTTTTTTACTTAAAAAGCCTTGCAAAGCTACTGTATGAGTGTGTGTGTGTGTGTGTGTGTATACAGTAGGTGCATGCACAGTTACATGTGTACACAGACTGTGCGCTCTTGTGCACACATTCCTCCTCCTCCAACACACGCACATACACAAAAACCACCGAGTATAAGCAGAACCACCTCTGTGTAGTGTGATTAGGTATAGCCATTGCTGAATTGTGCTGAGCACAGCCAGGGCATTGCTTTGAACACACACACACACACACACACACACACAGGGCCTGTCTGTCTCCACCTTGTCTTTAGCCAGCCACCATGAAGCAGCTGGCCTGAATATCTGAGTGCCTTTAATGAATTGAAATCTTTTGGGTGTGAGGATTCAGTGATTAAATGCAATAAGACTAATATTCCTGGGTGGGTTGAGAGTCAAAAGAGGAATGTCCACAGAGAGAGCAAGAGAGAGAGCAAGGGAGAGAGTGATGGAGGATGACAGGGGGGGAGAGAAAAGTGTGCTTGGCTCAAAACGCAGCCTCCATGCGGCCCTGCTTCCTCCCTCACCCACCTTTTGGGGAATAACGCTATTTAGAGCAGAGGAAGACGAGTACAGTTGGACCGCCAACGAGGGAAAACAGGGGGTGGGATTGATCGTGGGTGGTACAGATGGGAGGGCATTAGTGAATATACTCGAAGATAATGTTTCATTCAGATTCCGATGGTGATACGGGGAACTTGGGTTTGACCTTCCAAAAGTGGTTGCACTGGTATGCAACAAACTATCTTGTTTTCCTTTTAATTAAAGCTTAAAAAAACTGCATATACTCTGTATGAATAGCTCAAAAACCGTCATATGTTCCCTTTGTTTACCTATTTCGGTTTCTATTTCTGTTTTTGAAAGCTGTCGTGGAAAACCCCATACCCCTAACCCTTGTTGTGTGTAGCGTATGACCTGAGCTGTAAGTGTACAATCCATCTGGGACTGGGGACCTCTGTTATCAGCCACATGGCACAGCTGAAAATGTTCAAGCTTTTCATCATAAAGCATTTCTTTGTATCATTGCTGATACAAAACCACTGCCGGTTTGAGTCATAAAAGAAAATCAGTTATTTCCTGCAGCCCAGTTCAGAATCCATAGAACTACACATATTAATAAATGTCCTACTCAGAGAAAGTTGTGTAGAAAAAGAAAAATAGTATTTTCATCATAACATGGTTATAACTTGGTTGACATCTGGTTGCACAGGGTTAAAACACTCATTCTCAACAGAACTACCATTTCTTTATTGTGCAAAGCCACTAACGGTCAAGGTACAGCCTCAGAGGTCAGAAGATCATTTTAACTGCTCAGCTAAAGTATGTGGTTTTTCCTTTATTTATTTTTTTATTGTTGTAACATTGTTTAGTTACTTACATTTTATTTTCAAGTATTTCCAGGACGCTCAGTTGGACTCAGTTTATTGAATGACGTTTGTCTGCCTCCACTTCACTAGGGGGCGAAATAGGAGGATCCCTACTTAGTATGTTGTTAGCATGTTGAGCACAATTCAGAGTCTTCTTATGCACATTAACTTAAAATCAAATTCTTGAAGCTAAACATTTGTCCCAGAAAAAAGATACTGACCTAAATGTTGCTTTGGTTTTGTCGCCATTGTCCGATTTGTCTATGTATGTATAACAATCTGCTTGATTTTGACTCTGGACTGATTGAGGGTATATGCAGTAGTCGCTTGACTGTCAATCGCATTATTTGGGTGTGTTTGTTATACTTTAAGAAAATTAATTTAGTACAATTTTGCTCAGAATAATATGTATTTTAAAAAGTTCAGTTTTAGTCTTACACAATTTACTGGTGTCGTTTTTCTAACGTTATTGTAAAAGTCACGATTGTCTCTCATGACAGTGTTTTCATTTGTTCCAGTAAAAGCACAATTGATGTTTGTCATTACTGCAGGCCTTGTGTTCTTGTTGCTTACTGTGTTTTCATTGCAATTGCTATAAAAAATATTCTACACAGAATAATTTAAGAATAAAAAAAAAACAATATTTGCTTCACACTGGATGTAAATCAAAATCAGATGCATACAAATAATTTGGCAGAATTGTCCAGGAGTGAGGTAAAGTACTTGTCTTGTACTTGTACTTGTTCAAAGAGTGTTACCTGGCAGGTAATATAAACTGTGACTCAAGGCTTGTTTTCTGGGCTACTTTTATTAAACGAGCATCTCAGGTCATAGCATTTTGATTAGCATGCGGCTCCATTACTCTGTGGAAGTAGCTTAGGTTGAAAGCTGTGGACTCGAGTAAAAAGTCGCGACACTAAAGTGCATGCTTAAAGCAAGGCTTCGTTCAATTAACCGACAAGTCTGACAGTTACTGTTTAGCATGAATCACCTCCCTGATATGTCTCGCAGAGCACGGGATGGCAAAAAAAAGAAAAAAGGTTCTGTGCCGACATGTTGAGCTCATTTATAAAACAGACAAGGAGGAAGGAGGAGAGAACCACATTCTCTCTTGTCTGCCTCGGCCACTTGTTGGACTGACTAATCTTAAAAGCTGACAGTTCGGAGTTCAGGATGAAGGTTTAACTGCGTGTTAACTGCACTCAGGCACACGTGTGTCATTCGCTGTGGATAGTTTCCGCCTGTATGACGGAGAGTATACTTCAACACACGGGAGAATATGAACAGCCAAAGAGAAAGTCAGAGAGGGAGAAAGAGCATTAATCGCGCCAGTGGTTTCATACATTGCATTAAATGTCTCATGCACCTCACCTTTTACATTCACCTTTAGGCCTACAAGAGTTCTCACGACTGCCTCCAACACGGGCCTCCAGTTTTGGCCTGATTTATAGCTCATGGGTGCAGTCCACTACTCTGAAGTGTTTACTCACCACAGGCATTAAACATAACTGTCAATTAGGAGTGGAAGTCAGAGCTCCTAATGGCCTTGTTTAGGCTGTCGTGTGGACAAGCGCTAGTATCTCCCAGTCTGACAGAGTGTGTGTTGGTCGGATAAGGAGTGCACGGGCATCGGCGTGTACGTGTCAAAGCGCCCACGCCACTCACGACCCTTGATCATCGAGGGTAGTGAACATTTCACCCGACACCTTTACGAGAGGACAGGACGCGGCACTGTTTCGTTTTTTTAAAGTTCCCCCCTTCCCCACTTTGATGTGTGTTATTGGACACACCTGTACCTGATTTGTACACGGCTCTCTTTCGTCTCTCACCCCCCCCCACTAAACAGAAGTGGTGCTCACAGTTAAAGCTCTACAGGCAGCAGTGGTTACGGTTAGGTCTTAATGAGTGGATCAGCGTCAGGAAGAGTTAGAGACAGGTTCAATGAAAGGGCACAAAATGTTTTCAAATTTGCTTTGACACAAAAAAACCTACCCGACATCCAAGAATATATAAAAAAAAAACATTACAACTTGTGTCTGCTACTAAGTGGAAGCCTACAGATAGTGTTAACTGATATGGAAGATGAAATTCAGTGTCATTTGTTTTCCTGTGAAGTCATCGGCGTCAACACTTCCTTCATCCTCTTTCCTCATCCCAACCTATTAGTTGCCATTCGTGAATCAGTGAATCCTTTGTTGCCATAATAAAACTTAAGCTGCATTAACTTTGGTGCTGGAGTGGCACACAGGTGCGTCAGAGATTAATGTTTGAAGCATTTTAAGGAGAGGGGGCTGATGGGAGGATAAAGAATACAAAGAGCTTGTGAATTATCTGCATATACGAGCTGCTTATTTGATCAAAGATAAGGGCAATGAATCCACTTTCTCTGCGGTCCACACTCACATTACGCCTATGAGCCTCGCGATACCATCAGTTCGGCTTTCAATGACAACTAGTCCTTAGCGTGGATGAACACATCCTCATTGGCAAGCTATATGATAGGATTATGTATTTGATATGCAACGCATGGAATTAAAGAATATCAAGATAAGTTAAAATTAGTCCCTCACTCTGAGGCATCAGGTTTAGCACGGTGGCCATATACTTGACAATACAGCAAATTGTGTGTGTTGCCCTTGAGGATCAATATCTCTGCTGTGTCAAGGGCACATCCCCCTTCTCCCTAATAGTTTAACGAATGTGAGGCAAAGAGCGGGTTCTTCAAAAGAAACAGCGATGCCTCTGTACAATTGAGACTAATTGTGGCATAAATTCACAATCATTTCATAACAGGCTTCACAGCTTGGGGTTTGACGTGCAGCCGAGGCCTTGCTCCCATATTCACCTGCTGCTGCTCTCAATCAAACAAAGAGAGGGGTGGGATTTTTCTTTTCATCTGTTCAAAGGTTGACTGGCTGCTGAGCATTTTTTTTTTCTTTTTTTTAAGAAACAATAACTCGTTTTATTGAGAACAAATGTTGACATTTGGAGGGAGCAGTTTGTGGTAGCAGTTTGTGGCGAAAGAAGGGGTGGGGGTTGGGGGGGGGGCGCCGACTGTGTTCTTTGGAGAGTGCCTCTGGTGCTATTCGACTACAGTGGAGAGTCCTCAGGGGAGCCCACCTGAGAATGAAGCATGCATTTCAATAAATCAACTCCTAATGAAAGTGTTTGGGGTGAGGAAGAAGAAGCTGGCCAGAGGCTACAGCGTCCATAACTTCCATATACGTGTCTGCCAGTAAGGTAGAGATACAGTACATGAAACGGTAGGTGAAATACATCCACTTCAGACAGCAAAGATCAAATATAGAACAAATCAATAATACTTTTGAAAAAATGCACCCTTAAATGCTGCTTCTTTTCAATCTTAAAAGACTCTGGCAATGTGGTTACCATTCACTGCAAAGTATACCATGCAATACGTCACAAGGGCACAAGGTTAACTGAGTTTAGGTGGGTTTACCCTCCACCACCTCCCTAGTGACAGTCAAATATGACTTCCAAGAGGGAGGAAAGTGGAGGGGGAAACCCGGGCTGAAAAGGGAGTCCGGTGAGATTTGAGCAACACTTGAGCTCAAATTCAACTGGAAAATTAAGGATTAGCTTTTAGTCTGGCTCCAAGCAGTGATGGAGACCTATGAGAATGGAGATATTATACATGTATATTTCACACTCTGCGGGCCACAGCTGTGCATGACAAAATGTGACATTATTTATTATATTATTATTATTATTATTATTAATAATAATAATAATATTAATAATGATGATGATGATGATGATGATAAAAACAATGATTATTATTGTTTCCATTATCATTATTATTATTATTATTTAAAGTCCCCCCCTTTAATTTGCTTAATTAGCTGTGTCCTAAAGCTGCTATAATAACCAAGCCCTGATGAAAAGCAGAGGAAAGCCTGTTCGATTAGGGCCCATCACACAGCCCATTGGAGCTGGCAGATGCTAAGATAGACTTGTATGGATTGCTCACTGCCGTGCCGTAATGAAGCAGGCAGGGCTGACCCATCCTGAACCAGGCTAAAAAAGCTCCAGGGACGGGCCCCGCTGGGATCCCATAATGTCCAATGCGACCCACGGCTGTATTAATCACACTGAAAAATAAATGCGTGACGGAGCGAGGGGGGAGAGAGAGAGAGAGAGAGAGAGATAGAGAGAGAGGGAGAGAGAGGGAAAAACGTGGGTAAAAATGAAATAAGTATGTCGTTTATCCCAATCAAGATCGTCAATGTGTGGCCGAGGGAGAATCTCTGACCAGAATGAGGCACTAAAAGAAAATGATGGTCCGTTTAGAAAGAATGGATTGTGCAGTCTGTGAAAACTCATAATGTTTATGGAAAGCGAGATTCATCAAGCATTTCCCATCTGCGTGTGACTAACAAAATGACTGAGAACAAAGAGCACAGTGAGTAAAAAATGACTCGCTTTTAAATGCAGGTCTGTTATGATTGGAGAGGGAAAAAAAAGGGAGAAGAATGACGCCCCGAGATTTATGTGATAGTTGGGAAAACAGTTTAATATTTTCTGCTTTGAATAATGGATATCATAACCCGCCAGTATGCATCTATACCAGCGCGTTGTCATTTGTATTTACATTCAAAGATATAAATTAGTAAAAGTACTCCTGATAACAAGATTGTGTAGCTTTTTCCCCAAATGCGTCTCAAATAAAAACCGTCCATCATATATATATTTACAAAACAAACAGACGATGTCAGTTTCCCATTTTTCTGCAATACAACTTGCATAAATTATAGGCATCATTTCGCCATCATTTAAAAAAATAAATATCAAATGTAGGCTCATCCACTTTGAAGTCCTCAAGTTCACTCCGGCTCCGTCCGTCCTGCGTCCCAAGAGACCTCCTCTTATAAATACGGTTTCACAGAAAGGCCAAATTATGTTTTGTTTTTGTTTTTTGTTTTTTTTCCACACGTAAATATATACTAAAACAATATACCGTGGCAAATAAGCAAACTATAGGAACCTGAGAAATAACATGAAAATCACATATAATGTGGGATAATTCTTTCTCAAATCAGAATATGAAATTATTATCCACAATGCGTCAAAAAAAAAAAAAAAAAAAACTTTAAATAACATGACACTCCTAGTGATCTGACAAAACAAAAAGCGTGTGTGCTGTGGTGTCTCAGCCTGCATGTGTGGAGCTGAGAAGGCGGTAGCAGCGTTCGTCCAGACTGTATGTGGTGGCACTAGATCCGGGTTGGAGTAAAGGTTATGGTGGGGGGCGGGGGGGGGCTGATGACATGAGGGTAAAAGGTGGTGCCATTTCTGGTTTTATAGTCAAAGCAATTGTGACACCTACCTGCAGACCATGGAAATTAAAAAAAAAAGAGAAAAAAATAAAAGAATCCCAACTCCTCTTAAACAACAACAACAACAACAAAAGACTCAAATAGCATAAAAGTGGAACCTCACCGATTATAAGAGCCGAGAAAAATGACGCAACCAGCAGCGGCATGGAGGCATAGTTTTGAAAAGTAACCAGCGCGAATATCCGAGTGACGCGATGGATGCACCGAGCAAACGAACTGATCTGTTTGCTTTTGGCTGACCTGGTGTAATTATAATTACCCTATGCTGAAAGATAAGGTTTGGGGCCCGACCGCGTGTGTGTACGTGCTCTCTCTCACACACACACACACCAGAGGAACTATTGGATTCCTGCGCAAAGCTATGGCAACATTTCTCTTCTTAGTAGTTGCCTCTGAGTGTGTGTGTGTGTGTGTGTGTGTGTGAGTCCGCGGTCTTGTTCCGACATCCATACCTGTGGGCTACAGTTGTTCTCTTACACATTTGTTTGCTATACGTGTTATTATATCCCTTCGTTTGTTATAATGAGAGCTCACACGCACATGTGACTGCATGAGGTTGCGAAGGATGTGCATATAGTTTGACTAAAAAATAAATAAAAGTTATAACTCGATTACTCCACAAACGTAACTGCACTTAAAATGAACCATAGGCCCTAGAACACGTCCATTTGCTTAGAGGGCGCAGCAAAAAGAAAATGTCCATCTTATTTAGTCTCATATTCAATCCTAAAATGGTGTTTATTAAGTGCAAAGTCTGGTGTCAGCTCATGCCACTTGTTCCTCGTGTAAGTTTACTTGGAGGTGAGAGAGAAAAAGGAGAAAAAAAACAGCCCAATCATGAATGTGTACGTGAGAAATGGTGGATTTTCTGCATGGAAACAAGTGGACTCGCTTTACCTACACCATGACAATATTTCCCTTTTGCTGGGATCTCAAGATTTATTATTCGATCAAATAAGTTTTCAAATGTGTTATTTTTTTATTTTATTTTTTGGGGGCGTGTTTGCCTTATTTTACGCCATTTACGTACCTTTCTTTGCCTCTAAATGTGCTGCTCTGAAATGCTGTTGTTGTTGCTGCTGCTCGACAACAATAATCTGGTTTGGGTTATGTTTAACGAGAGGTGAGTCTGGCCTGCAGTGTTTGGGGTTTGTGCTCGCCTCCAGAGCCTGGTGCGAGGAGCTGAGACCCTCGTTTGCAGCAGCAGCAGCGGCGGCGGCTGCAGCAGCGGCGGCGGCGGCAGCAGCCAGACTCACTCCGGACGAATTAGTGTAGCGCAGGATCCCTTGGCCCTGCAGGGGGCTGAAGTTGCCATAGTTTGTGTAATTGCTATAAAAGGGAGAAGTGTAATAAATAGGTCTTGCAAGGATGGAGGGGGTCGGGTAGAGGGAGGGGGAGCTGGCAGCCGGGGAGGTGGTGGAGGGCGTAGGGGGAGTGAGGAGCCCCCCGCTGGAGGAGGGGCCATTTGGTTGCTGTTGCTGATGTTGCTGCTTTTGGTCCGAGGTAGCAATCTCCGCCAGCGACCACAATTTGGGCTTTACTGTCGGGTTCTGAGGCGCCCCCGATGGAGCTCTGCTGTCAAGGCATGAAGTCGCTTTACTGGCGTTAATATTGTTGCTGTTGACGAGGCTCCGGGCCAAATCCTCGCGTTGGCTGTGGAGTTGGTGGAGGTGATGGAGGTGGTTGTGATGGTGGAGGTGGTGGTGGTGATGGCCGAGAGCTGGCGCTTCTACTCCCGTCAGAGGCGACGACGTGACGGCTTTGGGCGAGAGCTGAACCCGTGCAGGGTCGTGGTTCTGGTCCTCGCCGTCATCGTCGCATTTGTCGCCGCCTTGGTCGGAGCTCAAATCGCCCACGTGACAGCTGACCTTCTCCCCGTCAGACTCTGCCGAGCAGGAGTGGTCCGTCAAAGTGTCGACGTGCAAGCTGATACCTAAGGGGGGGCAAATCCAAGAAATTAAATAATAATAATAATTTGAATGAATAATAATAATGTTATTGATGATAATAATAATAATACTAATAATAATAATAATAATAATAATAATAATAACAATAATAATAATAATAATAATAGAAACACAGGTGTAGGTACACAAACGCAACAATACAATCAAATTAAATCAAATAAACCATAAACACTACACGTGTAGAAGCCACTGAATATTAATTAGACAATAATGATTCTAAAATATGCACACGTCACGACTTGAAATCCAAACAAATGAAATGTGTCACACAACTTATATCCACTGCTCAAATTATTATGTGATTAGTAAAATAATCATTTTAAAGTTTTTTAAAAATATTAATAATTGCATTTATATGGTAATAATAATTGTGTGCTTTTTTCTTAAATTAGAACACAATTAATGTCACAAAAGGAGAGTAATATTCTGTGTAGCTAACCATTTTATCAAGAGCACTCACAGTGACTGCTGTGTCCGTCCATGAATCGTGGGCAAGAGAATAAAGTATTCGTTTTATACATAAATATAAATGTGTGTGTGTGTGTGTGTGTGTGTTATTTAATATCTACTAAAACAACACGTGACAACAGATTTCCTCCATGTAAATGAAGTGTATATTCAGAGCACGTCTATTATTTTGTATTTAATGATTATTTATCTTTAATACGACACATTGCTCTGTGGCACTAAATAACTTGAGCAGTAAATAAAAGGGGACAGCCGCCCCTCCTCTCCCCTTTATCCCCCCCATCCTTCCCTGAATTGTTAAATGGATCATTGGCTCGGTGACCAGATTATACCCCACCTTCATCCTCCGCCGACGCCTCGCTGTTGTCCAGGATTTTCTCGGAGCGTTCCACTTCCTTCCGCTCTCCGTCCCCGTCCTCCTCGTCCTCGTCTTCGCTCTTATTCCTGGGAGCCCAGGTCATTTTGTTCTCCTTCTTCAGCCTCCGCCTGGCGTTGGCGAACCACGTGGAGACTTGCGTCAGGGTCATCTTGGTGATAATAGCGAGCATGATCTTTTCCCCTTTGGTCGGGTACGGGTTCTTCCTGTGCTCCTGTAGCCAGGCCTTCAGGGTGGCCGTGGCGTCCCTGGTGGCGTTTTTGCGGTAAGCCGGGTCGTTGAGCTGGTAAGGGTAACCTGGACTCCCGTACGGATGGTAACTTAAAGCCCCGGCCATTCCTGTCGTGTGTGCGTCATATGGAGAGCTCTGGAGAAAAAGTTGAAAAAAAAAAATCCTTAAATCCTTGAGCGCTGTGTTTCAAATTGTATCTTCTCCCTTTTAATGATTATTGTACACATGTGACAACAGTAACTTTAAATACACGTCAACACATCACATATGTTTTAAAAAACAAGCAAACAATCAAATATTAATAATCGACTTTGTTTAAAGGTCAAATGAGTGACAGCTGCAACATATACTGACATGTATCATCTTCACTTTATTTCCCTGATAATAACTAAATATTATCGTTCAGGCTTTAAAGTATAGTCTTCATTATTTGTCAACTAAGCAGCTCAAAGAAGCACATGTGTAATTGAGGGTTGTAAACGCACCGCGTGTAAAAGAAGGCCGCAGGAAGCTATGCACTAATGTTAACTAATGGTTAAGATCGTTATCGGATTAACTAATAACAGAGCTCCCGTTATTACAGCCATTAAGGTCATAAACATGGGGAATCCCAATCGTCTGTAATCACCTATTAACTTGCCCGTTTTCTTTCAGGGGCTGAGCTTTTTTTTTGTTTTGTTTTCTTGTGGCAACCACAATGTGTTAACATATCCTCTCTTTGCAGCATTACAAATCCCATTAGCAAATCACTTGATATGCACCTTTCCTAAAACGCTTGAAGTGCTCTGTGACATTAGCAATGCGAGTCATGCTTTCCATGCAAAATTCCGTTTAGTCAACTAAAGCCGGCGACTCCTTCCCCTGGTGATTTTAATGACTGTCGCAGAAGAAGGAGTCATAGCTCGTGTTATATCAATTTACTACGACACATTGGCTACATCCAGTCCTTGAGAAGCCGGTGGTTCATACACAAATCTGAGTTGGTGCTCACTCTAACGTAATTAGCTGCGCAGCGTGTGTTAAGCGTTGGCCAAAGCCATTACAGTCCACAGCTCACGCGTCAAAATCCCATTTAAGCCAATGGTTTTAAAGTGAGGACACAGATGAGGCCGGTAGATATGAAATGTGTTGCGCTCAATAATAATAATAATAATAATAATAATAATAATAATAATAATAATAATAATAAAAAGTTCCAGAGTCATTCACAACAAAAACACTGTCAGTGACATGGGATGAGATGCTGGGATTATTGCGCACGTTTACAAACTTTAATACAGCGACACGCTTTTCTGCAGAGGGGAACTAAAACACACAATTACATCGGTGAATAGAATGGGATATTTACCATGTAGGATGGGAATCCCGTCGTCGGATCCGTGGAATATGACAGCGGACTGGAGAAGCCTGCACCGGCCGAGGCGGAGAAAGCAGCCGATCCAGGATAAGGGCTGAAGGCTGAGCCAGAGGACGACCTGGCCAAGTCTTCATTCCGCGGGGCAGCCAGAGCTGAGGCCCCGTAAGCCGGACACGAATAAAGAGCCAGCGAGCCCGGGGGCTGGTAGAGGTAACCCTGAGGATAGGACATTGGTGAGCGCGCTATAGGTCGCCGATTCCAAAAAGGGAGGAAAAAACGCGCAGGGCGGCGGACAAGAGTGACCAAAATAATAAACAATCAACTCAGTAATCGGCCGTGCAAACAGTCATCAAACAATGGTCATGGGAAGTCCTCCCTCCACGGTCCCCTTACTGGGAGAAAAAAAACAAACCCCGAAAGATCTGTTAAAGTGCCCACATTGAGGCAATGTGGCATGCGTCTTGATCCCCTAGCGTCCGATGTTTTTAGTACGCAGCACTATGAAGTGAGGAGTTAGGAAGGAAGGAGCCACTGGAGTTTCTGACACACACAGAAAGCATTGGGGGAAACTGGAGCTGTCACTCCAGCTCATCTGAATATCTCATCCCCGCCCCCTTCTGCCTCACAGAAATGGAGCCTCGGAACAAAACCAGGACTCCACACTGTAAAAAGTGAGCTCTTTTTGTTCCACCTTATCATAGATTATTGTGAAAAACCAAACAAAAAAAAAAGTTAATTACAGTGTAAGTGGTGTGACAGCACATGGAATGCTCCACAACAACTATCTGTAATATGTGACGTTTGTTTAGAGCAAATTCAAGCAGTATCAAAAGTTAAATTTTCTTTCCAATCACATTATCATCATCATCATCATCATCATCATATTTAGACTCCAAACTTGAGGGGATGCACAGAAAATATCAAGTGTGGAAAAATACTTTCCCTTGACTTTGTAAGTTTCTGTGCAGCCTTATCATTTATATTTGATAGTGGGAGACATGACTTGAAACGTGCAGAGAGGAGAGGTCATAAACAGTCATTTTGCCAGTCAAACTATTGAAACACGGACTCATTCATGGAGGTGGCGCCGATAAATATGCGCGCTCATCGGGCAGTGCGCGCTCTGGCCTGCGGGAGGCGTACACGACTCCTTAATTTCCACCGTTTAGCACACTCTCAAACACGCTCATCCCCTATTATTACAATTACAGTCATTCACTGGCAATAATAAAGCTGCTGGTTGTGTGGGCGACTGGCGCTTTATTAGGGGCGGTCCTTCCACTCCACGCAAGATAATAACCCGCCGGCACTGTTGAAGTGTGCGTGGCTGTGGATTTGACAGCCTTTGCTCTTGCTCTTTTGCCAGTGCGTCTGTGCGCTCACCTGTCTTGCGCTGCTTGCGGAGGCTTTAGGACTTGTCTGCGTGCAGAACAGGGGCATATCCTTGTCCTTTATTATTGTGATTACAGGCATTATGACCTCTGTTGGAGACAAGCGATACGGCGCAGCGTGGTAGAAACCTGACACGGTGACAGCGGCTGTGGAACGGGCAGTCAAGGTGGCAACTGTTGTGAAGAAGAGTGGCCTAGCAGCGTTTCTCATCAGTATTCACCCGAATGAATGTATTCATCCATCAGGTGCTTCCTCTTCCACTGCGGTGTGGTCTGACAGTGTTGTGAACAGCAACAGCACATTCTTGGATAAGTGCAACACAGCTTGTCTCATAGCATGAATCACTAATTTGTGTATTACAGAGAATATATGCATTATGCAGAGGATAAACACTATTTTTTTTCTGGCTTTGTTGTTTAATATGCAATATTTAAAAGATATTCCACAATGTATGGTTATACTTCAGTAGAGGAGTCATGTCAGATTGTATAATATATGTGTGAATTCAATAATATGCATTCACCTATGAAGTATATGATAATACAATAAATCAACCTTATTTTCAATAACATGTTGCCTTCCTTTTTTGGTGATTAAATCCAACTGCATGTTGAAAAAAAAAAAATGCTAAAGTATTAAACACAATGGTGCCAATGTTGTATATTATTCTTATTATTTTAAGTATTGCTTTGTGTCTAATTGCATGGTCCCCAAAATGATCTGCATAATTTTGATTGTAAAATATAGATGGACAATAATAGTAATTTTAATTTTTTCAACAGTGTAAATACAGTCCATACATTTTATTTAATTACTTATAACATAATACTACTGATAATACAAATACTAAAATGTTTTAAGCTTGAAACACATTGAATTTGTTTTAGACGCCATTACTGATCCAACCAATTTCTGGAACTTGACATTAACCGAATTGTGTTTGGACATATTTGTAAATATAATTAAATATTGTCTGTATTCATACATATATTTTATTTATATAGCAAAACAAAACAAAACATGATTTTGTTTTCATGTACATTGTCTAATATACTAATACTCTGTCATTGTAATCGTCTGCTTGCTGCTGCTTAGACAAAATAATTTGCATTTGTCAGAAAGATGTAGGTGATTCCTCGGTTTCAGACATAACTAATCAATCCAAGAAGAGTAAATTAATCGTCTCTATATAGATTGGGTCAAGATGGCTTACAGGGAGTACTGTTCGACCCACAGCAGGGGGCACTGTCTCCTCTGCACACAGACCAAGAGCTAACCATCAGAACAGTAATCACATCAGTTTTTGTGTTGTTTTTTTGTTTGTTTTTTCGTGTGTGTGTGTGTGTGTTTGTGTAGTATATATAAGGGTGAATATACTGTACATGTGCGTGCATGTAAATGTCTGTGTCTGCATATACTTATTACTTTAGTGCGTTAAAGTCCACCTGTCGGCCCACTGAGGTGCAGAACTGTGTGTGTGTGTGTGTGTGTGTGTGTTGAAGTCCACAGTACATTCCAGGTCTCAGTTTCAAAAAGGCTGGAGCACTTAAGATATTTTAGTCCCAAGATGATGGAGCTATATGAGATGGGAGAGAAGAGACTGGGAGCTGGAAGACAGACAAACGGAGAGACAAGGCAGTCAGAGAGAGGGAGAGAGACAGACAGATAAAGACTGTATAGACAGTGTAAAGCAGACAGATGCAGAGACACGGAAGCACACCGGGTCAGATAGACACAGTGGCAGACAAGGAAAGAAGATGTAGAGTCAGACAAACAGATACACCTTCCCTCTGTGATGTTATTATTAATATTTAGGCCAGTGTTTCTAAAACCTTTGATATAATAAGCCACCCTTTAAAGGACGAAACATCGCCACTAAATTGAGAGTATAGATTGTGGAAAGAGCAGATTTGGGCAACAGTTTTAGACAATTGCACTGCATTACTGTAACACCTGTAACAATATGATTTTGAATAGGTACAGTAAATCATACATTTTAAACTAACCCTAACCCTTAATTTATGCACATGCTACAAAGTGAAAAGGCTGAAAACATTACAGCAAATGTATTTAGTGACTGACTGTGGTTGTGCTTCTCAAACCAATTGATTTAGACTTTATAATTTAATTGAACATGTGACTTTCAACCCTGTATACACATGTGTTATGAATTATCATTGGAGACCAAACGCACGTTATGATTTTAATTTACAACTCATAAAAAAAGTTTCATCTTTTATATTTAAATATGACAGGCCCTCACTATAAATACACAACTAAAATAAAAAAGCCACTCTAGCTCTACAGCCTGTGTCTAAATTCTCTCAAATAAATCCACAGTTAACAACTAAAATTTGAAAATAGAACATTTAGAGAATTAATTGATGCCTTGTTATTAATGCAGATGCTTTCAAGATTCTCTGCTGTTCTCTGATGATAAGTCCATACCAGAAGGAAACGACAAAACTCTTTTCTTTCTTTCTTTCTTTCTTTCTTTCTTTCTCTAATTAAATATATTAACTACTAATTATTTAGGGTCAAGTGTAAACAACTCAGAGTGAAACTGAATAGCAGGAAACAGGAAAGGCAGTAGGTTTGATTTGTATGCCCTTTGTTTATTACACAGGACTAATAAAAAGTTGATTCCTGATTGTTTTGTTTTCTTTAAGGCTTCTACCGTGGACGTTTAAATAACTCGGTGTGGCAGCAGAGTATTGGGTTGTGTGCGTGTGTGCCGTCTGTCTGGGTGCATTTCGGGCCAGTGTGGGGTGGAGCCGGGTAAAAGTGTAAATGCATGTGCCTGTCAATCACTCTTGCTATACGTAGCTGAAGGTGCAGCAGTGTATACCAGAGAAACCCTTCTTTTTCGTCATACTGAGCCGCTCTGAAATCAATATGGGCCGGAATACAGCAACATGATTAAAGCCTGAGCCTATTGTTCACAGTAACCACCTTGCTGTGACTTATTAGAGAGGTACATTGGATTTGTCCACCTTGAAAAGCAATTTTTGTCTTTGGGCTTGTCTCCTTGTTGCCTCGGGCTGATTCTAGTGGTTTGATATTGAGGTGTTGTACTCATCTTTGCCGAACAAAGTGCCCAGTTTTGTATCAGTTTAAGAGCTGTGTATTATGCTGTAACCACACGACAATTTACTCTCCTGAATTTCGCGACACCCAAGGAGCTCAATGAGGTGTTATCCACTGTGGGCTGGCAGAATGTTCAGCATTCCAAACTTGTGCAAAGTACAGTGCGTACATGTTTGTGTGCTCGTGATTGTGCGTGGGTTTGCAGAAGGAAGGAGAAAAACTGCATTGTGATCGTTTCATAGTGCAACTTAGGGTAGCTCGTCTTACTGTCAGCCTCATGTGATCACAGCGACTCCTAAAAACCCCTCAGATCTGTCAAAATAATTGGCAAAATGACGCACTACATGTCTTTATGAATCTGTCTTACAACACTGTCACATTTGCTGCATTTTGATAAAAAGCGCTACTACAATTCACCCCTCCCCCCGTCTGGGTTCATTGTGAAAATGTCTTTGGTCTGGATTTGTAGGGAGAAGGTTGGTGTGGGAAGGGGGTGGTGAGGGGTTGGGTGGCAGACTGGCGACAGGCCGTCATCTCTCTCCCCGCCTGGCATCTGCCCACTGCTGCCAACCCTCTTCTAATCAGCAGCAGTCCATGTGCTTGGCAGCAGAGGGGGTTTCAAATCTGCCCCTCGCCCCGAGTTAAAAACCCTAAGCCCTATCACTTTGTAAACGGGTACCTTTAGGGCGACTGAAGCAGGGACACCTCTGATGTGCTGAAGTGGAAACATCACTTGCCACGTCGCCTTGCATATGTTGCGCTGCTAGCACTGTTGTTGCTTTTGTTCTTGTTTATTTTTTTATTTTTTTTCCAACCAAAATCACAAAAGCAGCGCTCTCTGTAGTTTTGATTTGTTTAACATGCTGCTAACTGACATGGATGTTGGGAAAACAGTTCTTGGGGAGTAAAGTGAAGCAGTAAACTGATGGGCTTGAAGTGTAATTCCTGCAGAGGAAAACATGCAGACAACAACTGCACTTGTAGTGAAACACGAGTCTGTATTTTATTTCATTCTGACATGTTTGTCTAAATTGGGGAGACGAGGAGAACGATGCACCTGCTTCCTAATTCATCGTGAGAAACAACTTCCCTTACAAGCTCCAACTTGCAAACTATAGCATCGAACCAGCAAAGATCTTTTCTTTTTGTGTGTGTGTGTGTGTGTGTGTGTCTGTCTCACGCACGATGCAAAGAGGAACTATGAGGACTACAATTATTTAACAAGTGTTGATTTGAGAACAAATCATGTGGTGTACAGCATGAAGTTACATGGCCGGTTCATGTGCAGGGCGGAGGGTGAGGGTGAGGGGATTTTAGGTGGAGAAGGCTTCAGATGTAACAAGCACAAAGACTGGTCTATGAGGAAGGGGAAGAAGGAAAAAAAATAAAAAAAAAATCCACAAATTATAAGAATTATGTGCAGCATGGGTTTCAAACACACACACATCCAGACGGGCTGATTGATGAACCAAACGAGTCTCTGTAAATCAAAGGGAGGAAATAAAGGGAGACACAAAGGGGGAACAATTTGAAATGGACTAACCCTCTCCGGTGGCTCTCTAACCAAGGGTCGGGCAGATAGGGTTGCTTAGAAAGAGTCTGCTGACAGCCAGTGTCACTGGGCTTTGTAATCATTGTGCTGGACCTGATAGGGTTACTAGCAGCTAATCCAGGCTGACCTTGGTTCGGTACCCTGAATGAGGATGGCTTTGTACAGTCGGGACAAGCTAACAGTATGATGGTGATGCTGACATATAATGTCTGTGTGGGGACTTGCCACCACAGCTCTTTTGTTGTGCTATCGAGTTGCAAGTACACCCCAACACACACACACACACACTCACTCACACAAATGTTTCTCTCTCTCTCTCTCTCTCCCCGAGTGGAAGAAAGGTGGCATTTAAATCATCACCGGGGAGAGGGTAAGGTTGTATCTCAAGGTTCAAGAGGTCAGCTCTTGTGTTGGATGGTGTTCGAGTGACTTCAAAACAAATCCTATCATGATGAAATTTCATGTTGTGGCCACGTATCAGCCGTGTGCGCGTGTTACTGCGCAAGTGTGTGTGTGTGTGCGTGTCTCTGCACACCACGCGATAGAAATGCCACCACACATCTACTTCATACGATACAAAGAGTAAAACACGCCAAACTGTTATATCTGTATTTCCTTCTCTATTTTCACTCCAGGAGAAAAGGGGATGAATGGAGAAAAAAAAAAAATCATGCTTGCTTGTCCAGTTTTACTAACACATATGTCACTAAGTAATAACAATTTACTATTAAAATGTTTACTTTATTAACATAAAAAAAAAACAAAAAAAACTGAGGGACAGTCTACTGCACCTGATGAAACAATTAACCCTGTGAATTAATGATGTTGCAACACGGAGAAGATGAGATGTTGATGACAGGGTGAATTTATTGTTGAACTATACACCTGCCACTATCATTCCACATGTACACAAGTGGACACACACACGCGTATGTACACACTCACACACACCTTCAGGCTCCAACCGGTGTGAAGGCAGTAGAGAGAAGGCATCCTAGCCTTTTTTTTTCTGCCAGGGAGAGCTGTAAACGGGAATGGGATCCCCATCCCCTGGAGCCTGCTACTAATCCACAACAGGCCCACTGCTGGATTACTGGGGACATCAGCTGGCAATGCCAGCTAGTGCACAAATATGCATGCACACACACACACACACACACAAGACACATACGCAGTGACATTGAGACATGTCCACACTCACCTAAAAGGCACACAGATGAACTCACACACACACACACACAAGTGCAAACAAACACACTCAGTATATGCCAGCTACAGCGGTGGTCAGTGGTCAGGCATACAAGAATGCATAAAATCGCGCACAAATCATACACCCAATTGAGACCTGGAATGCAGCTCTTGGCATTAATACATTGGCAGGACAATATATAGAATGTTGTGTTTCTACAGTCAGGAGTTGGCAGTAATGTGTAAATCTCTCCTCTATTGTCCCTGCTGGTTCTGGATGCTTATTGATATAATATGCTTGGGGAGTTCTTCACCGTTCAATTATACACATCTATCCTGCATGATGTATAATTATGTGCCGTGTGCACTCAACTGTTTGAGTTTGGCGGAGTTTGTTCACACACAATATCCACAACTATTGTTAATTATAATATTTTACATATATTTGAAAATATTCTGCATCTATTTATATAGCATTTAAAAAAAAACCTAAACACTCAAGGCCTGGGAATTGCATAATTATGTTAGTTTTAAAACGAAATATTACAGTTAACTGTATGTAAAATAATAAGGGAAGAATGTTTTTAGTATATGGTATGTATTGTGGAAGATAATTTGATTTTTAGACAACTCCTGTTTTGGAGGCCAACAAACAATGGTAAAAAGAGAGTAAATATTGACAGTATCAATGGATATGTATATGTATATATATACATATATATGACCAGATACTGAAAGCATTGATTTGTTTTTTCATCATGCCACTGTGAAAGTTTCAAACAGAAATCACTGTCTGGCAGTTATGTGGGAGATCAAATGCAGCACTAAGTCAGGATGCACAACGAGCTCATTTGCTAAAACATCAGCCCCGACACACAGATCAGCGCTAACATATTTCGAATGCAGTCAGGTAAATCTCAGCCCATGATTAGGTCAAGCGTTGTGGGCGGTATTTGAGGTAAACACTGTTCCGCTCTGGGGGCTAAACGTTTGTGTCAGTAAAGAATAATTACACCCTTTGCCGTTGTATCTATCGTGTTAATCTCAGTCCGCCGCAGCCACTTTATTCTCTCGTTTGTTTAATAGCTCACCAGCAGCTTTATTGTTTCAAAGTGCTCGATAGCAAACCTGTAAATTCTCTGTTCAACATTTGCCCCCGTGGCGTTGTAGTTCACCAGTGCTGAATGTTGAAATAAAGCAAAACAGCCATTGATCTGCAATCAAAGATCCAGGACAGGAGGTCATTTACATGTAGAGAAGAGAGCCATTAGGAACTGTGCTGCAAGGCATTTGTAGTGTTAAATTCATTTAGCGGTGGTGCGTTGACACTATCGACTCACCTTGATGAGGTATACGCTTAAAAGAAATCACTGAGCTCTTCTAAAATATTGTGTGCAGCCGTAGTAGATGCTGGCTTTTGCTAATTGGAGATACAGTAGACGCTGTGTGCAACAAAAGCCGATGGAACTATTTAGGGAGCAAGAATGGCCGTTTAACATGGATCTTGATATGAGACAAAGGAATCAGATAGGAAGCGATTGCTTATAAAAATTGAGCAGAACCACTTTTTGGCAGTAGGTCGAGTTGTCCCATACGTCCTGAGTTCTTACACCATGTGTTGCCGCTTCTGTTCAAATGTGAAAATACAACCCTGATTTGTAGACAAAGAGTGTGGCCTGTTTCTTTTATTAATTCATTGCGTCAATATGAATAATTTACTGGTGTTTTTTTTTTTTTGTCAAAGGAGAATATTATTGTGTGTGGCAACTTTTCTATAACAGCCGCCACTTATAAAGTGGTCAGTTTGTCATACGATAAAAAAAAGGTGTTATCAGTAAAAGCAGTCGTGGACATAATCATATACTGGCCTCGAGAGGGTGTTAATTGACATCACAGACACATGCACCTTCTTTATCTGGCCAAATATTTGCATTCAGTTGAGTCACATTAAAAACACGTTAGCGTTTCACCTCGTGCGACCTCACAATCGTGTTACTTACAACACACTCTTCCCCCGTAACACAAGTGACATTTGTGAAAACAGATGGGCAGACAGACAGTGAGACAGTTTCCTTTACCCTCTCCCCCTACACTCTGTCAAGGTCAATTGAGTTCTCCCAGTCTGTTATCAGCGTAGTTTTTGATGGAATATTGCCGATAACGGAGTCAGACGCAAGGAAACAGGAGATCAAGAGCTACTGGTTCTGAAGTAATTACTGCACTTTTCTCCTCATAGAAACAGATTTATTTCTAACCTTTAGCATACCATATAGCTTATGACACACTCAGCTGCACTCAAAGTGGTAAGCAGTGGGATGGATTTAACGGACTATTGGTTTGGAAATAGCTTGAAGTGTTTTCACAGAAAAGTAAATATGGATGTAAAATATTTACTGTCCGCTCCGTCTGGGCTGTCTGTTTTGACTTTGCTGTGTCTTTTGCCGTTCAGGTTTTACGTCCAGGATTATGAGTTATTGACAAACACGTTCAAATAAAAAACAATAAAATAATACGACAAAATGTTGAGTTCGAAGACAAAACATTACATCCTTGACACTCAAAGCTATTCTGGCCTCAGAGAGTGATTCTAAAATTTGACGTTGACAAAGCCTTTACTCGATTGAATGACTGGGTTTAGAGTGTTATATGTTTTTTAAGATGTGTTTCTTTAATGCATATTTTGCACATTTTCTATATTTAATTCAAATTGTGACTAAGAAATCTGTAGGTAAAATCATCATGAGGACATACAAATGGATGACTGTAACAATTACCAAAGTCAAAAAAGCAAACTAAATGTTTTTTGCTAAGGAAAGGAAAAACAGTAAATAAACGTTATTGGCTTGTTTACAACCACCAAAAAATGCACAAACACACTCACATACACACTGCAATCAGGACCTGCCTCAGTCGATGGGATCATCACTAAAAAGTACCGACAACACTTTGACGGACCTCGATCTAACCAGGCCTTTTCCCATCAACGTACGATTATGTGACTTGCCCCGAGTTACAAGCAATAAAAGAAATGTCTCTCTTTTTTATTACATCTCCCAATCGTGAACAATGGAACGTTTGCCTCTGAGCCATTTATTCAGCTCTGATGTATGATTAGCACGGGGCAAATCAATACCATGTTGGATGATCCTAACGGAAAAGTACTGTGATTTCCCCTCCGTCACAGGGCCAAGCGCTGATATTTGTCTGTCAGCAGTGACATGCTATCTCTTGCAGGGGCACTGGGGCCAAAACACAGGTATCGATCCTGTCAACATTGATGGCCCTAATGGTATGGAGGATGAAGGAAACTGCCTGCCACTGGTAATGTAATGCACTGCATAGAGTGACCTCCCGGACCAATGGAAAGAACATGATGTTTATCTGTTTTTATAGTGGGTTATACTGCAGTTCCATGCTGAAAAGTGAGCAAAGTGAATATGTTAACAAGGATAAACTTGAATGATCATTACTTAAGCATAACTTTTTTTTTTTTTTTTAGTAGATTTTATTTTTTTGTTTTCTCCATGGCACAACGTTGATCCTCCACTAGCAGCTACAGGGAAAATAAACATATCAGCCTTTGAGGCATCAGGAAAGCTCATTGACATGTCTCTGGGTTTATTTTTTTCCGGCACGGCTTTGTTCTACAATAAGACGAGGGATGTAGGACTGTTATTGTGACGCTGTTTACAGGCATTTTTGTACGACTGAAAGCGTGTAAACTGAAACTACACTTGCTCCATGGCGTAGTGAAGGTCAGACTATTATAAAATGGGGTTGTCACAATCTGGCTTGACTCGCAGGAGAAGTAAAGTGACATGAGCAGGCAGTGAACAAAATTAAATAGCTTAATTAAATACATAAAAAATAAAAAATAAATGAATACAAAAATACCGTGTTGGGCTCATGAGCTCAATTCCTGTGTTGTTAACCAGGTGTTGTTAGATTGCCGAGAGGGAAATGCTATCCAACTTATTCGTAGGGATGTTTTGTGCATATTCATTTTGAAACTGAGAGGAAGAAATACTTTAAACAGATGTGACAACAAACCTTTATCAATAGGCTGCAGCTGCATTCAAGAGTCAGGCTGCAGCCCCAACCCAATAGACACACTCACACACCTCCAGTTATATATTTATAATTGAATAGCATTTTAAAATGCATGGCCACGCAGTTAATCCACTCGTTTGACATAAGTTGGGAGAAATATATGAAAGAGCGATAATAATAAACCTGACCTTCCCTCAGGACCCATGTGGCTTTCTTCTATGGAATCATAACCCAACATAGAACCTCTAATTTCTTTAAACCGCTGGCTTAACCTTCCAGCATGTACAGACATTTGTGTGTGTGAGTGTCTGTGAAGGGAAGACAATGATAGTGACAACGCAGAACAGTTGGCTATATGTGGATCTCTCTCTCTCTGTCTCTCTCTCTCTCTCTCTCTGTGTGTGTGTGTGTGTGTGTGTGTAGTCAGTGCCCCTGGCTAAATCTCTTCAGATCTTTTTTTTGTTTATGTATTTCCCTTCCTAGACTGATACCCCAGGAACACGCTTGGGGCTATACAGACACAGAAAAAGTAGGAGCCCAGTTTATTTATTTATTGTCAAGAGTTATCACTTAGCACAAATATCAGTGAAGGGCCAAAGGACGAGGCGGCTGGAGTTCTAATACTATGAAACATTATAGGAAAGTGTATCAATGCAGAAGGTTTGGTCCGTGACGCACAGACATTATGGGCAGCTGTCTCACTGGTGTGGTCACAACAATGTAGAACTGAACACATATAGAAATTCTATTTGATTTCAGGAGGAATCCACCCATGCCACTGTACCCTCCACAGTACTGCTATGTCGTGGGTGACATCTTCCAGGGATCTAGAGAACACAAACTCCCAGCAAACTGGTGTACAACATCAACTTAGTAATTAAAAGGATCCGCCAGAGGATGTACATCCTGTACCAGCTCAGGAAGTTCATTCTGCCTGGGTAGCTGCTAATCCAGTTCTAGACTGTCTGTTGTCTGCACAGCCTGCCACAATCTTCCTTTACTCAGCCACTAAACAAGACAAGTTAAATATACAGTACAATACAGTGGGTATCTAGGATTATGAATATGCTAATTGGTTTCAACCTGCCCGTCATCCAGAATCAGGAAAATGGGCACTTGTACACTTGTCATGCATTGGGGAAATAACCTGTACCAAACCTGACAGAACCTAAACTAATCTACATGGTGTAAAAGCAAACAAACTCTTGTGAGAAATGATAATAATAATATTAATAATGTTGCTGGTGGGCCTGTGTCATTCTGCATTTCTGTAGTGTGTACATTTTAAATGATGGCAACAGAAACTGAGTGGTTAGCATTGGAGCTAATGTGATGTGAACTTTGAAAACACTGCACCACAGGAAAGAAAGAAGATCAACATCTGAGATGATGTATTGAGCTGCGGTTAGATGGTGCCTTGCAATTCTGTCATGCAACAGTCACAATCAAAACAATGTTGGACTGGAACCCACAGGCAACGGATTTCATGTGTGTATTGATCACTTCATATCAGGGACAGAATCCAATGCTCAGTCGCCTTATTATGGTGTTTATTTGACATGCATTTATTGTGATCTTCTGCGTACTGGAAATCTGGAATGACGTCCGCTCCGGCTGTTTCCATACTAGTGGAAATCACCCTGGGGTCATGACAAGGGTCACTTTTGTTCAGTCTGTTAAGTTCTGCAGTATTGCAGATTTCCCCACTGCGGGACAAATGAAGGACTATCTTATCTTATCTTATCTTTATATCGCGCAATCTGCATGGATTCACAGTGCACAACGTACTCTGACAACTTGAAAACTTGTTTTTCTTGCCACCATGGTGGTGTCTCTCTATGTCTCTCGCTCTATAGTGCAAGACTTTGAGAATTTAGACAGCTTAAGGATTTAAAGTCGGTGAAAACGGTTTAAAAGTATTTTAAACACAACTGTGTGACATTAAAGCCAAAATGCACGTGATTATCATGGGAAACAAAACCCGGCGCAATACAAAACTAGATCATCATATCCCTGCATGTCATCACGCCCATTACAGCTTCTCAGGTTATCAAGCAGACGCCATCGCCCTGCAGTTAAGCGACAGTACACAACACAGAGCACAATACCATTTGATAACTTGTCAGTCACGGACAGCTGAAAAAAGGCACATACACACAAATGGACACGCAGATGTGCCAACGAAATACTCCGAGAGCTTTTGGATAGAAACAGAGAGTGACAGTGATAGAATTTACTGTGATGGTATCAGCAAAGCAGTCATCACAGCTTTGGCAGATTGGAAGGCCATCAGGACCTATCTCCCTGGCTCTGATCAGTGTTCACATCCTGACATCAGCCCGCAATGTTAACTCCAGGGCCTGAAAAGGGGCTATGAACCATGATCAGCAATATCAAGCAACCAGAAATAGAAATCCATTTTCTTGCCTCGAGGACAACGGGGTTGAATGAATATCAGTGGCCTTCTGGTCTGGACTGGTCAGGTCTTATACTTGGGTGTCTGTATCTCTTCCTCTGCTCTACCACGTAAGGCCCCTCAGCTGTTTTCCTCTCTCCTCTTGTTCTGAAGGTTAAAGGATTAGGAGCTGTGTTTTCAGACCGGATTGCTGTCCTGGCATGGATTTAGATTTTGGCCACACACACTAGAATCTAGAGCCCAAGCACACACAAGTACACATATGTACATATAAACACACACAGACTGTTTCTCTCACACACACACACACACACACCAACAGCACCAGCGCTGAGCAGGAGGTTGTGGGGATTAGCAGGAAATACCACAAGATGGTGGCCAAAGCATTTTCCCTTTCTTTACGGAGCTAAATAACAAAATGAGAACAAACCAGGGGTGCTTGTATGAAGTTGTTTTGCACTCTGCCCTCCATCTTCCACCCACCTTCCTTCCTCTGGTCTTGTCTGAACATGCTGACCAAGTGCCTAGTGGCAACTCCAAAAGCAAAAAGCCATTAAATATAAACAGAGCCTCTGTCTGAAGCCCCGATCTGTCAGCTTTCATTTGATTATGTTCCTGTTTTGCTTAGAAACATATCAAGATGCCTGTATAGCCAACCAAAGTTGTGATGAATTATTGATCCATGACAGCTTCATCAGAGCACCTTGTTGTACACGGACTTGGCATTTCTTAACAGTGAATTTACAGAGAACCGACACTAATGCGCTCATGTCGTCCAAAGTTGTTTACAAATTGGGTGCGAGTCAGTGGAAAAAAAAAAAAGTCAAGGTCCGAGGACTGACATGACTGCCTTGAAAGCATCAGCGAGTGCAGAGGGGAAAGTGTGCCTGTGCGCAGGACTGTGTGTGTGTTTGGGTTTGCATGAGGGAACATACACCAGACTTTAAAAAATGTATGAAGAACACAGCCCTTTTTCTTTCTCGACACAGAGAAAGAGAGCAAACGGTTCCCAGAATGCCAGGGGAAAACACAGTTCAAATAGTGTGAGGTCGAAGGGAGCAGATCAGAGAGAAAGCTGTTTGCAGTTCAGGCCTACAAGGCAATTCCTCCCCTGACTCCCAGGTGAGAGAGCTCAAAGAGAAATAAACCTGAGGTACCAATTTGCTGAGTTTTGTTCAATAGATAGGAGAGAGTCTAGAGAAATTACCCAGAGTGCACAGAAGCTACGGCCGGTAAACAAAATAAGGATGGTTACATATTCTCTCTCTCCGTCTTTCTTCATGCTTGAAGGAGACAACCTCTTTGTCTTTGCCTTACTTGTGCTGCATATGAGTGCAAGTAGACAGAGCACAGGTGACATGTACTCCATTGTCTTAATCCCGACAACTTCTGTGCAAACAGAACCTCTTTTCACTTAGATGAAGAGAGCTGAATGGTAAAAAAAAAAAAAAAAACATTATAAAAGCAGCTTTAACTTTGGGTGTTATTCATTCTGAATTATCTACCTCTTTCCAGGTAGCAATTCTTATCAACACTGTGGTTTTATGTAGCTGTGTGTTGATTTTCATAATGTGATGATGAGTTATGTGCAGACAATTGTGAATAACTTTTCATACACCATATCCTCTCTTTCGGTACACATAAACACAGACAGGAGCTCTGTGGCTTTGAATAATTGCAGCAATAAATATTCCACAGCAAAGATAACAAACAGTATTATTTCAAACCCAACAGACATGGAGGTTTCATCATAACGCCCATGATAAAACTGACTGTGACATACATCGCAGGTCACCTCTCACCCATTTGACAATATGCCCTTCCATGCTGAAGTGAGTTGAATTCCCACACATCACCCAAGCGGGAGCCCCTCTATTTGCACCGGTCCCTTCAAACAATCTATTCACACAGATTACGATCGGCACAGATTCAATTATTCCTGAAACCATAACCACAATAAAAGCAGTGACAGCGCTATATATTAACACCAATATTTTATTTTGGATAATGCCAGCACTTCCTGTTTCAAAAGGCACTGCATGGCCCGATTTAAAAGGCTCTGCAGATTTATTTATTTTTTAAGCATTTCAAAAATGTTCTTAATTTTAAGTGCAAGTTCAAGAATCACTGTGGTTAAAGTATACACCTTTCTATGTTGCTATGCAGGCACTGTATCATTTCAGCACACTGAAACAAGAGGGCCCAAGACAAGAGGTTTATGTTGCATATGTTTAAATATTTTGACAAAGCCTTCTGCACATTGGTGATGCTTGAGAGGCCAGCTTAAGAGATGGGCATATTTTTATGACTGACTGCAAAGGAGAAAAGAGAGCGAGATAAAAAAAAAAAGAAGCAAGAGAGAGAAAGTGAGTGAATGCCTCAGAGATTCACAATGTAGAATTTAGATGTATGGTAACAGATGGCAAGCCATGCAGAAATCAAAAAAATGGTTTTCATTTTCCTTTGATTTCGCCGTGGTAATATTAGATGCAAATGGAAGCCATAGTACAGGACGGCTGGTCTCAAAAACAAAGACAAACATTTCTCGAGGTTTGCTTTTCTTTGGCACCACTTTTTTGTGAAAGTAAGTGCTGCAGATTGCTTTACCTGTTTGTGTTGAGCACATTCATTTCTGGGAGCCGGAAACTACAGAGGAGCAAACTCCAAACAATCATCTGTCGAATGCAGAGAGGGCCTTGGAAAAAAAAAAAAAAGTCGTCATTGTTTCCACATGACCAACTTCATCAAAGCCATAGCGAGTAAAAAAAATAAAAATAAAATAAAAAAAAAAGATACATATATCCTGCGCACACGTACATGCCCACACAATGTGACATCACTCCCATATCACTCAACAACTGACTTGTTTGATCCTAATTGCAATATGTTGCAAAAGCAGGGCCTGGCACCACGGAGCTGTTTTCAGACTGAGGGAAATGAATTTTCATTGTGTGGCTGCTGTAATGTCACAGATGAGGACCGCCCTGACCTCAGCTTGAACTCATCAGTCGAAATGAAGTTGTTCACTCAGCTGTAGAAGACAAACCATAGTTGCTGCAGATTAATCAGCCCCATCAGAGAATGTGCGATGAATGGCTCCTGCTGGAAATGGCTTCCACTCGCTTCCACTTTGACCTTAAGAAAGGTGGGATTAGAGGGAGTGTGTGCGGGCACAGAGCAAGACCCGGATGTAATGTATGATATACTAAGTTTTATGGAGATTTAAATTAGATGTCTCACCTAATGTGTGATCCGGGGTTAGCGTGCCTGTGTGTGAGTGTGCTTTATGAAGTGCACTACCTCACAGTTATTCTGTCACTGCGTGTGTGTGTGTGTATATAGGGACATTTTTACAATGTAATTACGGCGCCAGGCATTTTATGTTTTCCGTATGATTTCTCCTCAGTGCCATATGCAACACAGCTGTCGAAGAGTGCGGCCATGCAAAAAGACACCGCAGCGTATTCGACGGTCGGCACTGCTCTCCAGATGTCCTTGAAAACACACTTCAGACGCGCACACACACACACAAATAAAGAAAAAAAGAAGAGCGACAGGACAAGTTGGTTTTGGAAGGAGTCGTCATTTCTGGTGAAGCTGGAGTTGTATGCTGTCTGGCTATTTATCAGTCAGAAAGAAGCGCCTCTGCTGAATTTGACTGCCAACAGTGAAGCCAAACGGTTGCAAGGGGCTTTTTGACAAGAGACAAACAATGTTTGTGCTTCCTGGAAACTATAAGCTGCAATGTTTTGACTCTCTGATGACACAATTCTGAATTTACATGAGGGATTTTTATATTCAAACACATGCAAACACACGCACACCAAGGCCATCAATACTCCAGTGCTTGACTATTTTTCATACTTTGTAAACCTTTGGGCCACATGGCGGAGTAGTGGCTAGAACTGTAGCCTTGCAGCTAAAGGGGGGGGGCTTTCTCCAGTGAGTTTGCATATTCTCCTCATGTGTGCTTGGGTTTTCACACAGAGGTTAATTGGACACTAAATTAGCCGTAGATGTGAATGTGAGAGTGTGTGGTTGGCGACCTGTCCAGGGTGCGCCCCGCCTTTCGCCCTGTGTCAGCTGGGATTGGCTCCAGCGACCCGCGATCATGAGGAGGATAGAGCGGTAGACAATGAATGAATTCGGATGAATGTAAACCTTTGCCAGTCTTATATTACTGGCAGTAGCTATCATAGGCTATGTAAAGGCGTCGCAGCAACTAGAAACTAAAAGCCATACATTATGTAGCTGTCAGGGGATGGCAATTTGTCAGAGACTTTCCAGCTTCTTGGGTATTGAAACTCGAAGCTTTTTGCTTCTGTATGAAACTTTGATAGGCGGAAGAGAATGGAATACGATCCCATTATTTTCCGGCTTTGCACAAGCCTGACCATATGATTTACTCAAAAGCCTTCTCCTGCAGAGAGAGAGAGGAGACAGGAGAGTTCTTGAGTCATTGCATTTGCATGCATTAGAGTTTGCAAGACTAATGTTTTGGAAAACAAGAATAGGGGAAAGTTGTAAAGCTGAAAATGACTCTGCGTGACTGGATTTGGTTTGTATGCTTCTGAAGGAAAGGTTCTCAACGATATATCCGACTGGAAATTTTTAATCTCACAGTTGAAAACTTTAAACACAAAAGCTACTCCTCAGGTTCACTCACTTAATCTGCATTCATAATTGCCACAGCTTCTAAAAAAAAAGAAAAAAAAGGAAAGATGATTACTCCTGCAGCTGTTCAACTTGGTGTTTGGGTTGACTTAGATAACAAGCAGTGAAAGAAAGCTTTGACCCTAACCCAAATGAATCATATAAATATATTCAAATCTGCTACATTTTATTGTAATGTGGGTCAATTGATTCAAGGGATTTTACACTGAAACACACGCCGCTGCAGTACAGTATTTTACACATCACGGGTGAACAATGAGTAAACATTGGCGAAGGACAAGTGCATTTGGTAGTGTTATTTTCCAAAAAGCGGCTGTTACAATACAAGACGCCGTCCACGTTTCCATCCAGCACCAAATCTCTTCCAGTGTTTGTCATGCACACCATTGTTGAAGTGCTTACAAAGATTGAAGATTATCTTCCCCTCACTGGGCAAAGCATGCTTGCAGCATAAACTCACATTTATAATTCATTGGGAAAATAAATTGTCAAGACTTTAAGAGAACACAATGCATTTTGTACTGGGCAACACTTTGCCTTTTACTCTCCAAATTATTTATTGTTTCCTCTCCTCCCTTGGGCCCTGGCCTCGTCTTAAGCAACTTCAAATTGGCTGCTCTGGTCTGTGAGTTTATAAACCTCTGTTGCGTTCGGTGCGTCTCAGTCTAACATTGTAGATGTAAAATCTTTGAAAAAAAATAAACAATTTTTCCATCCTTTATGCCATAGCCTATTATTACTTTTTATTAAAGCGGTACTGCACACCTATGCAACAAATTACAGTTTTCTAGGGTGTTTGTAAGGTTGGTGCTTAATTAGAATTGGTTGTTTGGTGCTTGTCTAATCTACCTCTTGACTAAAGTGCGCTTGCTACCAAACTGCAGCTCCGTGAAGCTGCTCATTTTCAAAAATGTACATGTACCTATATTGAAAAATGGTAGAAAGTTGGTTTGGATTGAGTTGGCAATGGAGGCAGAGCTAGAAGCTTGAATGTCAGTGTTGTCCATATTGTTTGCTCTTATAAAACGACACGGAACTGCAAGGTGCCCATGTCTTTAAAGACATTTCAACATTCATGGTCCCGAGCCGTTGGCTCCCGCCTCCAGTGATGTCCGAGTTGTGTGGCTATATAATTGCAACGATTATACATAAAATGTGGGAATCAAGAACATCACATTGCATCAATACCAGACACTGCCTTAGCTTTGATGGTGAAGAAATAAGGTAAACATCCTTGACATTGACGTGCATCTGGATGTATAAAAAGTTACAGTGTGCAAGTTGATTTAAAGTTGATATGAAATAAAATAAATAGAATGTGATTACAAAAAAAAAGATAATTTGATCACCTAATGGTTATTTTACACTATAAAAATGACCACTGATTAGACAAATACACGGGGTCTGAAGTCAGCTATGAGCTTTGGAACTTGCAATGTGTATTACAGATATTTTTAAAACATGGCCCAAATAATAGATAAACAATGATGATTTTCTATATATAATAATATAATTGGTATATATAATATTATAATATAATAAGCTAAATACGTTGACGTTTCTCAAACACCACAACACATGTGCGATCTTTGTATAAAACAACATGAGGGATATCGTCCTGACCTAAAGCGGTAGAAGATGGATGGATGGATGATAAAATATTGTAAAAAATAAACAATGAGGTGATAGGAGAAACACAGAAAAATGGGTCACTCTCTCAATGAAAACACACACACACACACACATACATAAATGGAACGTAAATGTTTTCTGCATATCTCCGGGCCACACGATTAAAAACTTTACTGGCTAATAGAATTATCTGCACTGTTCTTCATCTATTGTTTGATACAAGAACTCATCAGTCATGCTGCCTTTATGCTATTACACACACACACACAAGTATGGGGGCGATAGGAGGGCTGTTGATGCAGCACCTCACACATTGTAATTACATAAACAATGGTGGCATGTGATATGTTATTAGGATTGGAGAGGGGAGTTTGGGGAAGCGGGGGGTGGATGGGGAGGGTGAGTGGTGAGGGGGTTGCCGGTTGACTCCTCTGAGGTCTTTGTAATTCCATATTTGATAGTGAGGCTTACAGCAATTAAGATGTTTAATTTAAGGATTTAAGGGCTAAGAATTAAGACAAGAAAAAAAAAGAAAAAAAAAGAATCATTGGTGGCTGAAGTTTTGGTTGCATCCGACTACATTTGCATGTTGATATTTTTTTCTCTCTGATTCCCCACCACCTCTCCATGTGTGTCCCCCCCACCCCCAGACCCTCTTCTTGAAATGCAAGGGACTGAAAGGATGTGAGGGGAGTTGATCGTTGCATTGCACTGATAAGCAAAAATGTTTCCAGACCGTAAAAGAACTCTGTGGTGTGTGAGAGGGATAAACTATAATCTGCCACCACACACTGAACTTGACTGCTAATATTTGCATTGGAAATCAGACAGAAGTTATGCTAAGCTTTCCCCATTATAGCTCAACATGCGTGTGAAAGGTCTTCCCCTCCTTCATTTGAATATGGCCTCTCATGCATCAGAAAAATGCACTTTTGGATGAGTGGAGGATGGGATGACAATTTATGAGGATACTTTTTTTCTTTTTTTAAATGATCTCCTCGTAAGGTGCAATCCCCAGCCCACTTGCACATTCAATGTATATAAATCTATGTAAACCGATCTAAAAGCTCAGTGAAGGGCTGTAGGTGTTTGGATTTCTTTTTCCACCAAATCAAAAATGCATACATGTGTAAATAATTAAAAATGTAAAATTTAATTAAAAAAGTCATAAAGAGAGACAAATGAGACAATATGAATTTGAAACTTCAAACTGGATGTTTATATGTATTTGTTTTAGATAACAAATGGATTGATTGTCATTTTAGTTTTATGTGTAGGTAACTGGAAATGACCACCTAAGATTCCTCGTGTTCAGGCAAGATGCATGTAAATAATAACAACATTTTCCTTCTAACTGCTCCTTTATGATCATGAAAGGTGTCACATTGAAATATGCATAATGAATTTATGTTTCAATTTCATATCTTGTTAATGTGCACTTTCATTAAAGGAATACATAAAGAATAGTCGAATAATTTCACACACAAATACACACATTCATTTGCTGGAGACTTACGCTAACCTTAACCATAACTAGTGCTGGCCTAACTCTAACCCTGACCTTAACATAACCTCATCCACACCATACAACAAGTCTTCACCTTAAAATGGAATCATTTACATAATGGGGACTTATTTTCCATATATTTTCCCGAACTAAAGCTCGATGTCATGAATCCAATCATGTTTATTTTCTATCCAAGACCCATCTTAGAAAAATCGGTTCATTTGATCAAGCCAGTGTTGTGCAGGATTGAGAAGATGAGCAATCAAACACATAAGTCAATCGAAGTGTAATCATTGTTCAACTATTGAAGAACTATGGTATAAGGGGATAGTTTACATATAGTGAGATATCACACTGCCACCATCATGCAAATGTGTTAACATTAAGAAGCACACAGCAGAGGGTGAAGCTGAACCCTCTGATTTGTTGTCCATTTTATCAGTGATAAGCACTTTTTTCAACCAGACAGCTTCTCCCAATTTTCCCAGTCATGTGCTCTAATTTCGAGCGCAACGGCTATTTACACCTGCACATAACAACTGTTTATCATATGTCCACAAACTGTGGTTTTGTTTTCTGTCACTGTGTTAGACTAAGTGTCTCTGGACCACACAGGCAGCTTCCTATATGCTATATATAGTAATTTCCCCTGTCAATTTATACCGTATAATCATTATTTGCAGTCCTCTGCCCTCAGGATGTCTATAATGTCTTTATGTACATTGGGTGTAATTATAATCTTCAGCCACCTTTTACACTCGAATGTAAACTATGCCACGGAACCTTTCATCAGCACACGCACAGAAACGCGCACGTACAAATATGTTATGACTGAAATGCCAAGTCATGCTCATTTGTGTTATTAAATCTTTCTTAAATTACTCATTCTAAAAATAATAATAATAATAATAATAATGATAATAATAGTTTTTGGAAATATATAAATAAAAAAAATATCAGCCTAATGCCTAATAAATGCTTGAAAATACAAAGGAAACATTATCACTTCTCACATCCGTCCATATAGAGTATCTAATATGCTCATGGTGGTTAAACACTCGGGCATCACATTGTTATGTGCAGTTGAGTTCACAGGCATTTAGCGCATTTCCACATGACTAGACATTAAGAAGAAGATCATGTGAACAGGCTTTGCATGGAGCCGGGCTTTGAAAAGTGATTTTAAAAAGAAATTATAATGTAATGTCATTTAGTATCACACTGAGGGGAAAAAACTGTGTGAAATTGTGCAGATAATCAGCTAAATCTCTCAACATGAAAAGATAATTGCTCCAGAAATTAGCTGTACCTGAGGTCCATTTGTTTGGTCATGGCTAGTTTCATATATGGCAATGATCGGATATTAGCACTAATTAGAGCCGGGTCAGAGTTCTTGAAGGTCGGACATTAATGTGTAGAATCATTGAAATGCTAATTATAAACAGATTAGAAAGTTACGGTGCTTTATGGGGAGCTATTTAGTGATTTAAGGCATGATTTTTGTGTAGTAAAGGATTATCCATGAGCAGGATGAAATTAAGCTTCACTTTCCTTTTCCATTTTAATTGATTTCTGCTTCTTTCTTTTTTTTTCTTCAATTTTTCATGCGTTTTTTAAAGCTACAATTACACAAGCTAACACAAGAAGGGGGGGGAAATTGAAAACTTTTAGAATCCCATCCAGTGAGGATTCCTCATTGATGTTTATTTTACTTATGTCTCTCATTCGGTAAAAAAATAAAAATGAACTTTTCCCATTGATATCCATCCATCTTCCACCATTTTAACCTCCACATGAGGGTCGTAGAGGGCGATGGTGGGGTACACCAGGTCACAAGGCCACATAGAGACAAACAACCATCCACTCTCACCTACGGTCATATTAGAGTGTCTAATTTGCCTAATCCCCAAATTTGCATGATTTTTGGGACTGTGGGAGGAACCCAGAGAAATCCCAAGCATACGCAGGGAGAACATGCAGACTCCATGCAGAAAGACAAACCCGGGCAGGGTCGCAAACCCGGGTCTTCTTGCTGCAAAGGCAAGAGTGCAAACCACTACACCAACCGTGTGGCCCTCCATTCTTATCTGCATCTTAAAATGCCTTTCTGACCTGATTTTGGATGTCTGTGGGTTTGTTTCTTGTAATAGCAGCATTTGTATTACAGCTCGGTGGAAACCAACTGTGTCGTCTCCGACTCAATTCTCTCTCACCTGGCCTCTCTGTCAGCTCATAGCTCCCCTTATCAGTAAAGGAACTTCCCACTTAGGGCTAACTGAAAACCGTTTATTCACTGCTTCACCCAGAGCCTTGCAATAGTCGAGGAAACCACACACACACCATCTGTGTTCCTTTGTCTAGCGCACATTTCCACACAGACACGCACGTGGAACACACATCCATGCACAATCGAAAGAACTGTGTCCTCACGGTTAATTTAGAATCCACCCAGTCTATTCATCTTAACCGCCTCTATTTCGACTGCACAATGTACAGTGCCACACAAGGCAACTTCTTAATAATACCATTATTTTATTTATTTTTTAACGCAACAACTGACAGCAATCATGATACGTTAACAAAAAAAACACTGTAAATGTAGGTCCTGATGTGTAAAAAAATTACAAATTCACAATGTCAAGAAATTAGGCTTTAAAACACCCAGTGAAACCAACGTCAGGTCACTGCATGCCTACCCCTCATTCTTCTCCTTGCCAACCAAATCATTTCTCACTTGTGTCACAACGGAGCTTTATGAATTGGCCTCAGATGATATCGCTTCTCCTGAACCCTCCCTCTCTCCCACCATACTCTTCCACTGTGCATCTCCCCTCTCTCTCTCTGATATTTAGTAACGGAGAGGAAAGGAGTCTTAAGGGGCTTGAGCTGACTCAGCAGATCAGAAGAGAGAAAAGCACTGCCAGTAGCTGGGAGGTTGTGTGAGTGCATATGTCTGAGTGTATGTGTGTGTATGTCCGAGCGTGCATGTGTTTGTGTGGTTGCACCTTGTCCATTTTTTCTTTGCACATCCATAAGTTCATAGCCAGGAGGTTTGAACCATGCCGATAAAACTGTCGTCAGAACATGAAAGCATCAAAACATCAAACGGGACATTTAATTGTGCCGGAGAGAGTGCACGTGTGTACATGCACGTGTCTGGAGAGGGCGGTGTTTGGTATCATGCGCACATGCTTGTCTGCAGGTGTGTGATTGTTGGTGTACTATGCGTCCTTAGGCCTGAGTGAGTGTCTGTGCTTCTACAAGCAGGCCTTTGTGTTTCGTGTGCGTGTGATGATTTGTTTATGATGATTTGTAAGAGCGGTAAACATCTGTGGCTCATTAACTCCGAATAAGTCACCAACTTATCACAAAACACAGAATGCTCCTCATCCCCTGGCAAACTGTTGATGCAAAAAAAACCAAAAATAATAACAATAATAATAATAATGATGGCCCTATGAAATATGGTATGAAAAAAAAAATCCCATATATAGCCTTAGGTCAGATTCATGTCCATATTAAAACATTTCCTTCTCAACAGAAATTTGGTGACACATTTTCCGACATTTCTCTCGCCTTTCTCATTGTGTCTGTCAGTCACCGCCGACTTGTCTGCTTTGGCAGCTTGTCTTTCCCAATCCCTCTCTCTGCCTATCATTGGGTCCTTCTGTCCCTCCATCCCTCTGCCTATGCATCCATTTGTCTGTCTGCGACAAAGACAGACAAGCCCGCGCATCTCTGAGCGCCCCCCCACCGACCCCCCCTCACATGCACGAGAAAACCACCCACCCTCCCACAAGTCCTGCCGAGGCGAGATTAAACAACAAAGTGGCTCGATTAATCCATTTGAAGTGATGTGGCATTAGGGCTTGGAAGGAGATGGGCTAACAAACACACAGTGCCCCAGCTGTGTGGGCTGCAGATAGAGAGAGGGGGTAGTGAAATTAATTGACCTCCACGGTAGCAATTAAAAACAAAGAGGGGAGAAAACAAAACAAAACATGGGCTTGTGCCTGTGAAACATCATGCTACTGCTTGGATGAAGAGATGGTAAGAGAAATTGGAATGAGTCTGAAGTGTGTTTGATTGGCTGAGGGGGGGACGGGGACATGACTGCATGTATGGGCATCATTTCCTAATAAACACTGTACATATATATATACACATACTTTACAACAACACATGAACAAATGACAAAGAGCAACCATGCTGGTTTTTCTTTTTTTCTGACACCCAAACAACTACATTTCACTCACTTCCATCATGGACCACCAAGCACACTCACCGAAAGTGTCTGAACAGAAAAGCATCTGAAATGTCTTCATCATGACGACATGGCATTTATTTGAGGTTGCTATCATTAAACACTGGCTCCCACACCAGGAAAGTGTGTCAACACCATACCTTGCTCATTCCCTCTCATCACCGCAGGCTTTTTATGAATCCAAGTTGAAGAGTGCTCTTTGACTGCACTGTCTGCATCTCTTCAGACTCTTTCCACCGCATTCTCCTTCTGACTGAGCATTTAAATTGAAATACACGGGGCCTCCCACATATCCAGCTTGTTGTTTCTTGTGTAAATGATGTTGTGTGTTCAAGCATTTGTTTATCCTTAATCCTTATTTTATCCTGCCTGACATAAACCTAGTGATTTTTTTTCTTCTTGGCAGCAGGGCCGGCAGCACTGCAGAGGCATGCCAGTGGCAGAGGCTGCCTTTGATCCTCCATCTCAACCACACACCTGAGTGATGATGGCTCTGCTTGTAGCTTTATCCCTCTGTACTCCAAGTCTTTCATTACGCACCCCTCCCATGAATGCTGTCATTGATGGGCAGTGGAGACACCCATGTTTAATGTACTTATAGGTGGTTAGAGGAGATTATTTCAGGGGCTGATGTTTTGTCTTGCAAAGTTGAGCAGAGATGGGGGGGGGGGTGAAAACTCTTTAATAGCTCATGTTTGGTAAACAAGCAGCCCTTTTTGCTGAGCACGTATGAATTTTCTTCTAGCTCTGCCCTGTGTGTCAGACCCACCTTAATGTGCACTTATCCATTGAACTTGTCTGGATTATTCATAAGCAGATAGGTATTGGGAGCAAATAGCAACCGCTATATACAGTAACAACCTCTGTTTAATGGTTTACACATCCTTATGTCTATGGTGAATCCGGAACCCCTCGCGTCTGTCCTGTTCCTGCACCATGCAGCTCCAAGTTTCCTGTATACAGTCTCGATGATTAACATTATGTTGAAAGACAAATGCCTCACTGAAGTAGTGAAGAACCAAAATCCTGCATGGTCTTACAAGAGAAGGTGGACCTCTCTTGATGTCTCTCTCCATGTGTGTGTAGAGAGAAAGAGAAAGAAGTGTTTTTGTAATTACTCAAAAGTTCACAGGGTGCAAAAGAAGTTCCACACTACTGCTGTTTACGCTTATTAATATTTGCATGCCACCAATGGGTCAGATTTGTATAGTGCAGAATGACAAACCCTGTGACCTCAGATGGACACACACACACACACACACAAGTCAAGCATCACATAACCCATTAATCCAAGAAATTAAAAGTTGTTGGTGTTCAATTCAATACCTACACGTCAGTAATGGAATTAGACATAAACTGATTGTAAACTGCTCTTTTTGTGTTTCCTTATTTTATCTTTATACAGTACTTTCAGGTTTTAACATCATAGATTGCCAGGAAAAATCAAGTTTATCCAAAAAAAAAAAGGAGCAACATCTGGGTTTTATCCGATTCTTAATACAGTTAAGCTATCCTTATATTACATCCCTTCACTTCTTAGCTGAGTCAAATGAGAAAAACGTACAGAGTGCTCGCTTCTGTTTCCTCCCATTTAAGATTGTGTCATTTTGATATATGCACAGTGCAATGTGGAAAATATCAGTTCTCTTCCCTAGCTATTTAAACATATTTCATTTCTTATGGCTCCTAATTCATCTCTATTGGAGCATCAGGTTATTGTGTTACAGACATATGTCTTTGGTCTACCCGCTGCTGAGAGGGCGATATTAGATTTATGGTGGACAAAATATTGCAGGGATTCAAATGTTCACCAAGAAACTTGTAGACGTCCACTTGTTGCTGCTCGTCACGCGGCAAGTGTCTCATTAAGTAGCACGTACTGTCTGAGGAGAACCACATATCTCTGCTACTTGTGTTTGTGAAACGTGTTTCAGCTCTATATACTCTAAGTGATTGGACAGGGGTTGAACAATTTGAATATAAACAACAGGTCCCGGGATAAACTTGGTTTATTCCCATTGAACGTACAACAGCCTTCCAGAAAAGTTATTAAATTATGTTAGATTACATAATGATTACTGGTCTGCATTTATATGGCATCTCTCTAGTCTCAGTGCCAACTCAAAATGCTTTTACACCCATTATCTACATTTTCCCGAACACACATCTATCATACATGGGTACACGCTGTCGACGTAGATGTCAGGTGTAACTTTGGGGTAACGTTTTTGGCCCAGGGACACAACAGCATGTAGACTAGCAGAGGGTGGGATCGAACCCACAACCCTTTGGTTGTACAACTGATGCACAGCCATTCAAAGCCTCAGCATTCTGACAGGACATGGAAAGTGTCTTAATGGAATGGCATCTAAGAGGCAGTGGCAGTTTATAAGAGTTGTTCCCTCTCAGTAATAGCGGCACAAGTGGCCTTTTAATTTTATTGAATGTTAAAATGATTGCTCAATTAATCTTTACATCTTCACAAACCTATATACCCATTAAAAGTGGTACTCATTTAATTAAGATATTCATTTTACCCTTGCATTCATTTTTCAGTTTTTTTTGTTTGTTTTTTTTAACAGCACCACATACAGTATGTCTGCACACTGATGCACAAAGATGAGCCATACATGAAATATACAGCCATCCCATCTGGAGTCCATCAGGCTATGTCGTTATACATAATAAGTGTTAGCATTTTCCTGTCAGTCCAAAGACTGGAAGTCTTTTTAACGGGACACATTCTATCTACATGCTCATTTCTGAGCTGCTACCATGAGTTTTACTCAGCGTATAGTTCCTGCATTCGCTTTAATCTCAACGGGCACTTCTGTTACTTAATGGCAAATGGTGTGTGTAAGCATTTATTATTTCAACACTTAATAACAGACAACCCTAATAGATCCCTGGTGAGTTCTGTGTCTGGGTGTGTGCATTTGTGCGAGCGGGTGGGCGGGGATACGGAATGGGTATCTGACAACAGTAAAAAGTATGAAAAGGGGTTAATTTGGTTTGGCTCAGGTGAGGTAATTATTCCTTTCCCCCACTTCACTGCACACCAATAATAATTATTAACAAGCTTAAAGTACTTGAGGAGCACGGGGAGCTGGTCGCTAACAACACAAGGCCCAGGGAAGGACGGAGGGAGAGAGGGATGGATGGTGGGATGAAGGGAGAGAAAGGGGAGGATGGGATATCATTATGCTAATGAGGCTGGCCTTAATCGCACAATGCCCATGATAATCTGCTGGGAGGAACCCAGGTTACTTGGGTCACTGGTTTGTTCCATGGCAGGCACTCATTTTTGTTTTGGTTTTTTTTCCACTAATTACTCACTCACATTTCCCCTGTCATGCTGTTTTCCAACAGACTGTAATGGACACATGTGTTTGACTCACATATGTGTGTGTATGTATGTATATATGTATATATATATATATATATACATATATATACATATATTTAAAATGGAGGGAAATGGGAGATTTAGCCATTTAATGTCAGGATAACAGCACACAAATTATTGGCCATGGACCTTTGTTGTTGCCATATTTAAGGTTTGTTTGCCAATTACACACAAAACAATATCTATGGCAAACAAAGTAAATCCCACAAAACACCTCTACCAACCTGCATTGTTGTGTTCTGAAGCAAAGGTGAGGATATTAAATGCACAAAATGCACAGAGGTTAAATACAGAAACAAATAAAGTCGTACTGGTGAGCAAATGCTGTAACCAAATGTAAATAAGTCAACACTGCAGTGGCAGGGACACAATCCCTCACTCGCTTCCCACCATTGTCCTTCTTGAGTCACGTCAGATGCAATAAAACAAATCTCAAATAATTATAATAATGATAATAATAATTCACCTTAATATGATAACTGATTGCTACTGGTCACACTTGGGCTAAGCTGCACGCTCCTGATTCAGTGACTCCATTAAAGTTGCACTCACCTCACAAAAGAGCAACTCATTTTTTTTGTTATTTAAGACTTTGTATGTGAACAAAATAAAAGTAATCCCAAATATTGTAGAAACACAAAAACCATAAGCTTGGCAGCACAGGTTTTCAAATCTCTGAGTGGAATCCCACATTTCCAGACGGCACCAGCAGATCCTATGGTTCACCTAATCTGCCTCCATGTGCTTCCCCTCTCTTTTCCTTCCTCTCTTTCTCTCATTCCCTTTCTCTCACTAGGCTGGTATTTCTTGGACATCTGTTCTTGGCAAGCACAGCAGCAGCTCCAGTTCTGCACCCGCTCCCCGGAGGACAAGGAGGGATGTAAGGATGGAGGTTAGCGAGAAGGGAGGGAGGGAAGGAAGAAAAGAGCATGTTGAAGAAGGCGAACAGAAAACCAGAGTGTGAAAAGGGAGAATAAGAGGGGCAACAAAAACTCACACAAAACCCACACAGCAGTGAAACAACTCTGAAAGACAGCAATATGGAAGCAGTGAGGCAAGTTTTGAGTGAGTCTGTTAGCAGTAATTGGGAGAAGGGGGACCACCACTTGGGACCAGCCCTCTGGGTCACACAACAGCACTGAGCAGCCTGCTGGGGCCCAACACTGGAGTTACAAGGATTTGGGTGTTTGAGATTACTGCAGGTTTCCAGACAAAAAAAACAAAAACTCTTTGGTTTAAGGTTGAAGAGGGAATTTCAAAACCAGCAAAAAAAACAAAAAAAACAAAAAAAAACTGTATGTTTGGCTACACAATAAATTCTGAAACTGGTCGTGGTGTTTTGCAGTGTTTTGAGAAAACTCAGCGTTGAAGATGATTTAATAAAACAATCTCTCTTGGTTTCTTTGGTATTTTTAGACGAACAAAGAATAAATTCACATCACACATTATCCTAGAAAACAAACTAACACTCAGATTAACAGCAAGCAGTCAAGAATGTTGAATGGGAAAGGTTCAAAAAGTAACACTTTAAACAATTACAGATGGCAGTTTTCAGTGGAAAAAAAAGGGGGGGGGGCAGAAAGATGGAGTGAGAGGTTGTTGAATTGTCTGGACATATAATTGACAGGGAAATCAGCAAAGGGAGCGAGACAGAGTGAGCAGTATCTTGACAGGCTTCAGGTTAAAATGATTAATTACCTCCAAGGCTTCTGTGGGTCTGGCAACTTCCTCTGGCTGCCGCTGCGATGTGTGTTGCAGGGGCCCAAGGCCCAGGGCCTGAGGTGATGCTGTCACAGTTGCTTCTTTTTTCCAATCACACAGAAAAATCTGTCTTTATTTGCTTTTTCGCCTTTTCTTCCTGTCTCTAGCTCACTCTGTCTCACTCTGCGTTTTCCTGTTTCTGCTTTACCGCAGCGCACTGGGTAATCCTTACTTCAATAGAGTCATCACTATCAGGCAATGAAATCCATAAACTGACACATGCAGGTTGCACAAAAGAGGAGCTATCATGATGTCTCTTTTTCTGGCTTTTTTCCATTTTATTCCATCTGCACAAGGCTGGCACATAGTTTTTCAAGCAGTGGAGCTGCAATTAACCTTATCTTTATTATGAACCATCACCGGGTTCTTTTAAAGAGGCAACAAACAACTTCTGTGTCCTTATAGAGATTCCAGTTGAGTGATTGTCGTAAATATGCAGCAGTAGCGAGACACCAGTAGTGACACATATAGGTACTTCATGAAAAACACGACAGATAGCTTGTTTCGGTACCCATTCCCTAAGCAAGGCTCATAGGGGATCCCTATAAACATTAGATGTGAAATCAGTTAAAGAATGGCAAGTTGAGGGTAACTCGTTGCCTATTTTGGCTTTAAACAAGTGACTTGCCTTTTTCCAAAAGCCACTCTACCTATATAGAGAGTCAAAGCTGAAGGTACACCGTGGGTTGACTGTGGGTCGGCCACGACAACTGCAAATGATGTGGTCATCGGCGTGTCTCATCCATGTCTCTCGGACAGGAATACAAAAGTGACCATCCGCCGGCATCATCGCCTTTTCCACATTAAGTCATTCTAGTAAAAGTAATAGTTGTAAACACACCACAATAGTATTCACTCAGTTTCAGTTTCCACTGACACAGTACAATAGAGACCTCAGATTCACACAAGCACAAGTCTGCATCCAGAGACACTGTATATGTATATATATATATATATACATATATATATGTATATATATATATATATATATATATATATATATATATATATATATATATATATATATATATATATATATGTATATACATATACATATATATAAAAAAGGCAGGCTCCTCAAGCTTAGTCATTGTAGTGGCAACATAATCACTCTGTGTTGACAGACAACATAAATGCACTTTAGTTAAGATTATGAAAACACAGTCAAACGTGTTGTGTCCGACGTTGTGGGCCTCTTCCTTCTGAAACCAGGATATTTCCCAAACTTCATCAAATGCAACGAGGTCTCACACACGGTCATGGGGAAAAAGGTCCAGTGCAGCTATAGCCACTACAAGTGGACAGGTTTCACGTGTATTGCTGTTTGGTCATAGCGGTACTGCCACTGCGGTGTCAAGGCAGTGTAAGAACATCGGTATTTTCTTTTCCTGATAAGAAGCAGCCTTGCATGGAAAAACAACCTGTCACCATCCACTAATGCCAGCATACCTGTGGACAGTATTTTCTGAAGGGGAAATGCAGTGGTGTGAATGTAGCCTGTGTCATACTTCCTTCCTTGATTTGGTCAATGAGCAGGAGAAGGTTCTTGATAGAAGCAAGAGGAAAACTGACGCTCAAACAAACTGAGAGGCTTCGGGAAAAACCACCTGAGTCGCCCGCAGCTTTCTTCATTCCGTCTGTTTCTGTCATTGTATACTTATTTGAATAAGAATAAGAAAGTGTGTACACAGCTTCGTATGGCGTATGAACACGCTCAGTGTCTTCTTCTTTGGTTTTGGTGACCAAAAAAATAATTCCGTGAGTATAGGGGCAATAAAAGAAATGGGAATATAGAAGAGAAAAAAACAACAGTATTGTTACCCTTTTGTTTCATATTATTTGTCTTTATTCATTTTAGTTATTTAAAAATGTTTCAATACCAGGGTCTTACCACCCCTCTTTTTTTTTAAATCTTTCCCTATCTCCCTCTCTTTTATCACTCTCTGCTCTCCTCTCCGAGTCTACTCCACTCCCTGTGTACCCTCTTACCCCTCTTCTATTTTTCCCCCACAAGAATTTTAGGCTTGTAATTTATTATTTGCAAGAGAAACTGTTATCAGAGTCAGTTTGCTATCGTGGGCCACTTCATTAATCACCTAGCCCCCTCTTCATTTGTTCCCAGATAGGCTCTGGTTCGCTGGGTTCCAGGCACTGATATAAATATGGAGGTAAGAACACTCCCCTCTTCTGTTTATCACCAAATAGAAAGACAAAAAGAAAAAAAGTTCAGAAGGAAACTATCTTTTCCTTTTTAAAATCAACTTCTGTCTGTCCGCATGTAGTTAAATGTTGTTCCTTCGTATAATTTCACCTCTGTTGACACGTTCCATTTGTTTTGTGAACAGAAAAATAAAAGCTTGAGGGTCTGCAATGGGAGCATGGCATGTTGAAGTGTGACCCCGGCATATGGGACTGATCAGGATTATAAGGGGAGTTCACAAAGAAGCAGAACAAACAGACTGTGTGTGCCTTTTCAAATTCAGCTTTTGTGTGTGTGTAAAGATAAGTTTTTATTTCAGTGGAGGTTGTGTAGCCACATTGTTGTGAATATATTTTGACACTTGCAAAATCCAATATGGTTCATCAGCTGCTGAATATTTAAACTTTTTTTTTTTATTATTGAAAAGATTACTTTGAGATATTTTAACAATAAATCTAAGAAAAAACACTGTCAGTAAAGGTTCAACCTACTCAATCTAATTCCATGTTTGTGTGTATTCAGTGACCCACAAAGGATTATGGGAGAATGAGTTAAGGTGGCCTTGAACTATAAGAGGATAATCCTATTTTGACCCCCCCCCCACACACACACACACTACTCAGACCACAATTTACCATCCCAACAGCAACGAGCCTTGCTGTTTAGTAAGGTGTGGTGAAGTGGAATTGTGTAGTATTCTTCTGTATCGCTTCTGTTTTGTAACTCCTCGTATCTAATCTCTGAGAGAGAGGCAGATGAGTAACGTGTTACTTAGCAACAGAAGAGCAACTGCAAGCTTTGGTTTCAAACTTTCCGCTGGTCCCATTTCTAATGAACTTCATTTGGGAAATACGATGTTCACACATTTGGTTCGGTCAAAAGAAAACACATGCAACAAATGCATAATATGCCAGTGTGCATGTGCACGTCATAGATTTGTAAAGCAAACAACCTGTAAAGTTATATCGCTTTGGTCACTCTGTACAATGACGTATACGTCGCCAAATGATCTGTATTTTGGGTCGTAGCAAAAACGTGTATACATGTCCGTGCTCATACTAAAATGAGGTTCCAGTGCCACTCATGTGCAGGTAGACTGGAGGGCATGTGCAGTGGATGGTCTGCAAGGTCAAAAAAAAAAATGCATGTCTTTGGGACTGTGACATGAACCAAAGCCAATCTCAGCAGACTCATGTGAAAACTACGAATTTCCCTTAAAAAAAGGAACAACCATAGGGTGAGAATAATGATAAACCAACTGACACTCTCGACCAGGCCAGAATATACACGGATCAATCTTTTTTTTTACTTGTTAAACTTTGACGAGCACGTCCGACGGCTCAGCTTGTTTACATGAAGAGCTTTCGACCTCGGCGCACTCACAATACGGCGATTTTACTTTGAATTCGGTATTTTGAATATGCCGCTAACGATAATGGGAAGTACCTCCGTCTTTTGTCCCGCAGGACAAATAGTCTGAAGTGTTCAACCATCTGACCAACTTAAAGGATAAAAAAAACCATAATAAAACTATAATGGTGATGGAAGTAGCTCATTGTTGTATGGAAATTTCAACCGTTGGGTTACAAAGCCATACTAAACAAAAAAGAAGACAAACACACACACACACACACACACACTACTACACACCATCTCAAAATATATCAGCAACGTTTGGTTAGAGAGAGTAGAGCCAGGGAGGAAATCCCCAGATGTGAGTTAGAGCAAATTCTAAACCTTGATCCCTTGTGGGTGCTTATGTGTGCGTGTGTGAGGAGGGGAGACATCAGGAAGGGTGGCGGGGGGGGAGAAACCAGAAATGCCGATAAGACTGATGAAAAATGAAAGACAAAACAAACAAGAGGTAATAGTTTTTTCTCGCCACTAATAAGACATGACACGTTAAAACAAAAAAGCTGCCACTTGTTGTCGGAGGGTTCTGTAAACTGACTCCAGCTGAGTAACGTGAGGTATGTTCAACTTAATAACAGGGATTACTGTGCCATGAATTTGAATAAAACTTTATTTCCCCTGGCTGAGCCCATCAGCACGCTTTGTTGTTGTACTCATTAAAAAAAAAGAAAAAAGTACAATGGTGAGTAGAAGGAAAGAGGGAAGGTAGAAGTATGGCGAGTTGCTTGGTAGAGGGGTCGAGAAGGGGGCGGGGGTATTATTGTGATTCCCAGGGCACTTGGTGGCTACGATTATATGTTGGTAAAAAAAAAAAATCTCAGTTTTCAAAGGTAATGAGAATCTAATGAGCCTTGACTTTTCCCCCCTCAGTGTTCACAGGCAGTCAGCTCTCCACTCCACAACAGGTTCCCCCGAGGAGAAACGCACAGGATGGGAGACAAGGTTAGGCCTTACTACACAAGCCATGTTGATGGATAGATAGAGGCACACATGGGTGGCGGTGTGAGAGTGGAAGGTGAGGTTTAGGAGATGAGTGGGGAGAAGAGGGGGACGGCGGGGAAGGAATGGCACAGTTACAGGACTGAGGGGAAAAAGGGTGCACGAGCCGCACTGACAAAAGTGTGGCTAAACCCCTTTTCACAGCAAAAATGGAATGGAAGTTGAGGGAGGGCTTGTGAATCTGCATGATTTTTTTTTTTTATGTGGTTGGGCAGCTGTGAAGAAAGAGGCAGGTAAAGGGGAAGCGGGCAGAACTAAACATTTCTATGTAAACAGTCACAGTCATTCTGACGGACACACATGGCGTGAAAATATACTCCTTTCCTATTCTTACACTGGTCAAGTTCCTCGTACACACAAAGCACAGGCTATATTAGACCTTAGATATTAGATTACATTAACAATTCAGAATAAAGTGTAGTGTATGAATTGTGTACAATAAATTATACAAATATTTTGACTTGTAACTCAAGCAAACTTTGACTTGAGAGCATCCCAAGATTATTTTGGGCCTTTATAGGTTACTTTTACTTAGTTAGTTATGGAATAAAACATTTTCTATAATTGTATTTCTTTATATCAAATGAGGACGCAAAGCTCCTAAACCGGTTTGGCATCTTGTGAGACATGTGATGCAGAATTTGTCATTTGAAGTGCACTGGCACCATATTTTCCACTCGTTGGTGAATCATAACAGTGTAGTGTAATGAACTTGTGTCTCTCTTGCTGTTTGCTAAATAAAAGTTTCCAGTCAAGACGGCGCGGTTTCAGGAAATATCTCCGTCCACACGGAACCCCCTGAAGCGACTCAAACCGCTGAAGTGGCGCTGTAACACTGTTGCGTCAAAAACAGACGCCTTGAAAACGGAGCGGAAGAAGTGGGGGCGCGCATCTGCCATTGTAAATGTCGTTACGTCCTGTCACGCGGGGTTAAGGGTTAGGGAGGTGAGGCTATGACATCATCATTTTCCTGAAGCAGCATATTCTACGTGGTACCAGCGTTTTTGAGATTTTCCCCACTCTGGCTGGCTTTCAACTACCATTTCAACGTGCTCTTCATCCTCATATCACCAACATTCCCTGCTCCCTTTTAAACCCTGTTGATCATGTTGGACTCTGACTTTATCTGGAAAATTAGCCTGATGAAAAGATCCAAGACAGACTATCCCCGTCTCTGACCTTGTGTTACACTGACAGGCCAGTGTGACTCTTCATCCCTTTTTCTCCCTCCACCACCTGCCTTTACTTTGACTTTAAAAGTCAGAGGTACACTCTTGCTTTCAGGCATGCCTTAATGAGGCCCAGTGCAGTCTACTGGTGATAGGACTGTTAATGAGAGACTCATCTGAAAGAAAGGAGGCATTGGGTGGTGGCAGTGGAATGAGGGAGGGATGGTTGTAGAGAGGGGATGAGATGAGAGAGGGGGAGAAAAAAAACAAAGTGTTAAAGGCTGTACCAGGTAAGCACGGGCACAGCCTTTGATCTCGGATTTAATTTAAGTAAAGATTTTTCAAATTGTTTAAACTGTTAGAGGTGTGTATTTGTGTACGCAAGAGACCATGGGCCCTTTTGAGAGCCCTTTGCTGGCATTCTTGTTGAGGATTGATTGTCTTTGTTGTGGTAATCTGAAATTAATTTGCACTTGAACCCATCTTTCTTCTGGGCTCAATTTTAAAACGCTGTTATAATTACGTGCCCCCCACACGAAAACCAAGAACTGAGGCACTGATGTGATGAGCCGGGAATATTTTAATTCCCCAGGTACTTAAGAGTCCCTTTCCCTTTTTTCTCCTTCTGTCTTCACTCAAGACTTATCTTGCAAGGTAATAAAACAAAATGTTCCCATGCGTGGGGCTTAAGCAAAAGGTATTTGCCTGAGGGGGAACAGTAATAAGAGCTGTATTGCTACACATTTACTCATGTACTTTCTTAGTAGGTCATCCAGTGGTCTCCAATGATGTTTAACTTTGGTTAATGCAAGCTGATGCGTGGCTGAGCGCTGTCAATAAAGAGCTGCGCTCTGATGATGAGCGCAGGGGAACATACACTCGATATGTCTATATATATATATGTATATATATATACATATATATATATAACAATACACGCGTGCAAACACAAGGACGTTTGACACAGTTGGTAAACCAATAATAACCCTTTTTTTTTCATTTCTTCATTTAACTTAAAAAGGGTATCAGGTTTCACCCAATTTCCCATTAGGGACTCATACATGCAAGCACACATATTGGGGTTGTTAACAAGATTTGTGAAGCATTAGTCAGTTCTGACAGGGGGTGTTTGTAATATAAAACTATTTAAGACTACCTGCTAACATCTGCTATTGATCTTAGCTGTGTGCTTCTCCCCTTTGTTCCCAGCATGAGCTGCTAATAACCTTATCAGTCATCTTTTAGTTTTAGCTCAGTCTGCTGTTTGTTGTTAGGGCTTTTTTTTCTTTTAATGGGAGAGGGAGTATTACCTGACTAAAAGCTGCAGGAACCATCTTCAGTGATTTCCTGCGGTGTTACTTTTGTGTTAAAAGGGCCTCAGAGGTCACCGGCCCAGGGCAGAAATTCTTTCAGTGTGACACCTCGTGTGAGACTCAGAGAGATAAGCAAACATAGAGCTAGACCCACTGCTGAATATAATTAGTAAGAACAAACATTCCACACATCACTATATCATGTCTTTTGACTTGAATTGTTGGCTTATAATTTAGCTGCAACTTGATACAATTACACATTGTTATTATTGTTTTTTTGACAGCTGTGTAGTAACTGTTTTTATTTTCTGTCCATCATTCAACTGCAAATCATTTAAAATGTTGCACAATGTTATTAGTTTATTTTTAAAGGGGAAAACACGCATATCATTACACATCAGGGGTCGTCTGCCCTCTTGTTGTTACTCGCTCTCAGCTGTCATCTCTGCCTTTTCCATGGAAAAAAAAAAAAATCCAATGAAGCATAATAGCCATGCAGAATATGGGAAACTCTGCTAATTGTCTGTCTTCTCATTGATTGAGGGCTAAGTGTGTGTGTGTGGCGTCTCCCCGACAGTGAACACTGCTGTCTGCTGACAGACGAGGCCTGCTGCTAAAGCCATTGCAATAATCATAAAGATTAGGAAAACAGTGGGAAGACAAGTGTTCACAGTGGGCCGCTACTTTTGCATTGGTACTCACAAAAAATAACAACTGGCAAACATAGACATAACTGTTTTAGACATAACAGCACATATGCGTGTGTAATTACACGAGCAGGTGTGGTCTTCATAGACGACAACGCGTCTCATGACCACATGTGTTATGCACATGAAGTTTGAGTAGAAAAAAGCTAATATGCATGGACACATCATGTGTCTGTGGAGTATGCAAAGAGTCACCAACTGTGTAGAGAGATCAAGCATTAATTACGGAATTTAAAATGAAGCGCAACAACAGAACATAAGTGTCATTTCATTTCAGTTATAAGTGACATATACGTCGGTTGCAGAAAATAGGGCAATAGAGTAAATACAAGCGAGGAACCACATCATGCCGTCGTCGCAAACTGCTCTCAGACGCACAACACCGAAGAAACTTGTCATGCAAATGTGTGTGACAGATCTCTTCACAGAGAGAGAACAACTAAGTAACAAACAAAACAATGCTTACAGCAACAAAACTTGTGAAGACGAAATCCTGTCACTAATTGAATCTGACGGCGAGCGAGGAATAGAGAAATATTGTTCATTTGTTATACAAAAACAAATTTTATTATACATAATTCACTTTACGCACATTTTGTTGTTGCAATTCACACCGCATCACGCTCCGAATTATCATTCTGAATATGCAACAGTTTTAATAATTTAACATGCCAGTGTTTATTTTCAACACGCCGCATTTGGAATGAATTTGTTTGAATTTAGTCTCAGTTTTGTTTATTTCTCCTTTTGATAGTGCTTGTTTTCTGCTCTCGCTCGAAAGTGTGTCATTTAGAGAGGCACTTCTTCCTGTCCTCAAATAGAGCGGGGTCTCGCCAAGTTAGAATCACAAATGTTCAGCATTTCTCTTCATTAGGAACAAACAAATTCCACCGCCTTCAAAGCTGAGCTACAAAACATGTGCCGAGTCCCTTTGAATGTAGCGACACAGTGTTTCCGTCTAAAGACTCACGAGTATCTTCTCAATCGCACCTCACATTTTTATGGAAACGTTATCTCTTGACCACTGCCAGTTATGTGCTTTATTTCCACAATGTGGCCAGCAGCTTTTGACTGTTATGTATCTGACACAAACCTCAGCAAATCACCCCACCCCACCCCCACCCCCCACGAAAAAAAACAAAAAAAAAAACAGAAGTCGTATTATTCTTCCACTTTACACTGCCTGCTTTCCGCGATAACATCTTGCGCTCATTGCGCTTGACTTGTACGTTAGTGACACCGACCTCAAAAGGGGCTCGCCACAGTTTACACACATACATTCTGCAGTGTCTCCTTTCTATCATTTTCTGTTTCATTCATATGAAAAAAAAGCAGATGCACACTTGATAGCATCTACTGGCCGCAGCTGGGCTTTTGCTCGTGTTAGAAAAAGGCCACATTTGTTTCCTGAAAAGTCTGAGACAGCGAGCAGGGCACACCACAGTGCGAATACTGTGTGAGTATGTCTACTGGCTGCGTGTGCAAGGCAGTGTGAGTGTGTGTATGTTTGCACGGCATTACTGTTTTTTTTTCTAAAAACAACACACACACAAAAACAAACAAAGCAAATACAATGTGCGTAAATCTCCGCTCTTATCTCTGTTCATGAGGCCTTCCAGGCAATTTTCCATTCCAACTATTGATCGTTATCAGCCACGAACCCTACATAATGGATGATTTCCCCAAAACAAATCCTACTTGTACCCTCTCACCGTATTTACAATGAAACACAAAGATATGGAAAGGAACAGAACAAATATATCCATATTCCAAAAAAATCAATCACACTGACTAAAATTACAGCATCGGCAATTCTTCATGCAAAATGCTATGTATTGAAAACTGATGGATTTGAATGTTTTCAGATTAGAAAATAGAACCATCCCGCTCATAATTATTCATTATAGACAAGCATATGGAAATGATTTAGAATTACAAAGATGAAGGGTTCAAATTTGACCTTGTCATAGAAAAAAATAGTACATTCAAACTAGTTGTTGTTCAATCTGCATCGTACCCTTTTGACTTCGTTAAAAACATAATTAATAAAGATAAAGACAACAAAATCAAAACAAGGTCATAATCTTCAATCACAAAGATGCAAAACAGAATCATCCCTATATAATTCATACATAGTCATTTATGAAAACGCCCACATCAATTACGATAATAACTACTATTGCAGCAATTTGTAGTCAAGTAAAAAAAGGGAAAAGAAATGAACCTAACAGAATGATCTACAGGTTCCTGACAGCTTGGATACTCCGAGTGTATAATACAGCCGAGGACAGACACTCTGCTCTTTTACACCTGCTGCGATGTTGGAGGCCATTGAACTACAGCGTCGCAAAATGGTCATGATGGTAGATTGCGAGAGTTAGTATGGATTTGCTGTCAGTTGGCCGAGCACTTCTCCTGTCTGTGACTGACTGATGGGTTGAGGCCCGAGGTAGGGAGCGGGAAGGCGGACTGGAGTTAAGCACTGTTTTGTGTGGCTGCTGGGTATAGCCTCTCTCCCCTGCTCTGTTTGAGTAGTGTCTTTTATGTCTGGGCTATCTCTCCCTCTCTTTTTTCACATACACCATGCAATCCGACTAACGGCCAGCACGCCGCGTACTCACCGATGAATGGACACATAAGTAGCTGTGCACATGCACACAGAACAAACAAAAAAACAGTCACGCCTCGGACTTAAGTTAAAACCTACACACTGACACACGCTCACACACACTTCAGAGGGGGCTGATGACATGATGGATTGCCTGTGTCAATGTCAGGACAGTCGGAATCAGCCTGTTGCTGATAAGGTGCACTAGAGCAGACCTACCCTCCCCACGACCAACACAGTCTAATTCCTTTTTACCGTGCGCACAACCTGTGTGTCAAAATGTCTGTGCTTGCGCTGAGAGGGCTCATGCAAGCTTTAGGAATGATTTTTTTTTTATTTATTTTTTATTTTTAAATGACTTTGCGGGGCTGTGTGTCTGGATGGCTCTTAGAGCGAATGCAGAGCAAATTAGTGTGTTCCACATGTGCTTTGTGCACGTGTGTGTGCGTGTGCACATGTTGCATGGGAAATAAATACAAATGTGCATGTGTGTGCCGACGCCTCATTGAGGTCTGGCTCGACAGCAGGCAGAATTGAGTACCTGCAGCAGCTTGCCACCTGTCATTTGTTATCCATCACATGAAGCGACACCCCAGCTTCAGTTATTGATGGTGCGTATGGTAATTCCACTTCTATCACTGCAGTGATGGGAAGTTGATACCGCGAATGAGAAAATATGGACGGCGTCAGAACTACTCAATTACTTTTATGAATAGTTTCTTCAAACTATCCTGAACTGACCATTTATCTCTCCTGATGGGTTTGACAAAGTGTATCGCATCAACGGCGATATACAGTCACGCGCGGTTTATGCAGCTTCTCACGCGACTTGAAGTGAATGCATATTCAATTCATGATGGGGTAGTTTAGTGTGTGCATTAGCAGCGCTACATTTTACTTTGCCAGGTCACAGTTAGTAAATAAAATGTAAGAATTTGGGGCGACAGGAGTTCAACTGAGGACACCTCCAAGTGCAACGTAAGTGAGCTTGTTTGGTATTGTGTTCTCATTTGCCCAATTAGACCAGCAACACTGTGCTCTCCCTAGGTGCTAACTCGCTAAATGGGAAATTACACCATAAAGATAAGGAAGTGTCGGAGAATGTTTAGGGTCTCAGCGTAGTGCTTTCATCGCGGCTGCTCAACACAGCCGGAGTAAAATTAATGAACCCACTATGGCGGGTTTCTGATGCATTTTTAAACAGCTCTTTTTCATTTCTGCACTGACATTTTGATTGCATTCGTCTCAGCAATAGCTGTACGGGAGTCGGTCGGAGGGAGAGAGAGGGAGAGAGAAAGAGAGAATCCCCGAAAAAATAATCACTGTTACGCCAAAGTGATTTTGACATGAGTTGTACACACTGAGATGACATTTAATATGAGGACAGAAATAATGACTTTTACAGCAAACTGTAATGTGATAGCAACTGATTCTTAATCCGGTGAGTGCGTCTTCGTAAAATTCCAAGAGATGGTGCACAGTGTGGCTTCTGACTGAGGCAAAATCAGGAAATCCATTCATTTAATGGAAGTCTAGTGCAAAACAAATGCATATATATATATATATATATATACTGAGAAAATTAAACTGTTGAGTGTCAGGGTGCATGTCTGTTGAGCACAAATAAAGAGCAGTTTAATGACTTGTACAATTAGCAGCAGTTGTTAAAATATATTTCCTGAATAATACTGGAACTCTGTGAAAGATTACTTTTATATTTTGATAGATAAATACCCTGAGAGGGAGAGAGAGAGAGATGGGGGTGAAAGAAGAGGGGGGGGGAAGCTAGGGTCATTGATATTGCAAGACACCACAGGATAATAAGCACCACAATCTCTGGTTACACATTGTTTTTAAATTCTTTTAATTGCATCTTCCCAGCTCTCATCAGGGGTGGCGACCCCAGAAGTGGGGTATGAGGTCACTCTCTAGCAGCAGCCTTTGAAGCCCGAGTGCCTACCTCTCTCCCTCTCTCCCCACCACTTTGTGTGGCCTTGAATTGCAAATTGTTTTAAAATACGCATAATGAGCATGGTGGCAAAATGTTGAGATTCTTTGTCTTTCCCCTCACTCAGCCTTTAGCACAACTAAGTGAGTTAAGATGGCTCTATTGAATTACAAACGATTATTTTACTTACTCCTACCCGGCGCATGCATAATGAAAGAGAGGAGAAAACGGAGCAGAAGCTCCAGTGTTTGCGACTGTGAGGATGGTGATTTCTATATACACAAGATAATTTTAATGATGCTGCCTGGAGGTTATTATTAAGCAAACCGTCAAGCAATGTGTGTAATCATACATAGTAGTAAAGTTTTCATATTGACAGATTTGTATTATGCATGCCTATATATACCTTTGATAGTCGGCGCACATGCACAGAAATTCACCGTCTTTGTTCTTAAAATACAACCAGACACATTGGCTTTCTTGAGAAATTTCACACGCCGACTGACAAATGAAGTATTATCATGTCCTGCTGCCAGTGTTGTCCAGGGATCCTCATGAAAAAAAGACATGTTTAATCTCAATGAGGCTTTCCTGGTTAAAGGTTATTAATAAATAAATAAATAAATAAACAATATGTTTTGGGGGAAAAAAATAAAAATCAATTGTCCATCACATCACCATCACAACAAATAGCACCCTTAAATTCTTCACTAAACTACACAGTGGATGCAGTAAAGCACAGTTAACGTGATATATCATATAAATATATATATATATATATATACATACATATATATGCTGAATAGTTTTCAGGGGTGGAGTTGGAGAAAGAATTCAGTGTGAATTTGACTACTGTTAAGCCTACAGTTAAGCACATTAGGTCGATTTTATATGAATACATAACTAAATAAATTGTGGCCCTGTTTAAAAGAAAACAGACAATAAAGCATGGTACGAGTACGGGGTATGAGTGGACAACAGCAGGTATTATCCAACGGGTGCCCAGTTGCAGGTGATGTCTGTGAACTTCCACAAAATTAAAGTTCTTGACCAGTTTTCACTTGATAAAAACACGCTGGAAGGGTTCCACAACAGGAAAATACAACAGTTTAGTGGATGCCAAGCATCATCAGTGACTGTTGTAAGGTAAGGCAGCAGTTTGCAGCAGTAATTTGTGGTTCCAAACATTTTCTTTCTTTCTCAAGTTGTGATTTATAAAAGGTAAATCGTAACGTGCCGTGATTGTGTCTTCAACTATGTAATTAGTCATGCAGTGTAAACACTAAATCTTTTTTTTTTTTTTGTAAAAACTAGACAGTGGCAAACACTCGTGAAACATGGGATGCACTGGCCTGGATAGATTTCACACCATAATCACTTTATCGGGGTATCAGGGAAATGTGTACACCAGCTGTCCTGCTGTGCGGTATGAAAATCCAATAACAGATGCCTTCAGTGCTAAACCAAACAAATCAATTCACCCAAACAAATCACTCAGGTAAAAGCACTCATTTACGGCGCTTGCAGATTTATCAGTAACAGTTTAACACAGCAACACAAGCCGAGAGGGTCAAACCTCTGTCACTGCAAGCTTATTGTCTCCCCTCCACTTCTCTAAATCTCGAGTCATATTGTCCCGCCGCTATTAATAACTGACTCGACACTCCCTTTGACACCAACACAGTGGACGAGATGGCTACACGCCATTCTGAGACGCGATTAAGCTGGTCTTTGGGAGAGCCACGGTGGCGTCACCGGTGGTTCAAAAGCTGCCTCTAAACTAGAAAAGAGCATTAGAATGCGTTTCATGCTTGGCTCACAGAAAAGTGCAGAGCTGAAATTTACACCTTATTTGATGTCCGTCTCCCTGCTGTTAATTGGTAAAAGGATCCCTGACCCTTTTGATCTCCTTCACAATCCCCTAAATGCCCAAGTCTGCTAAACTGTTAGGCAGGAGATATACCCTGCAGTTGCCCAGTAATGTAAAGACTCTCTCTCACACTTGCTTATTTTTTTTTTTTCCTCACTCCATCCTATTCGGCTTTCTTGCCTTTGGTTTATGTCCACGCTGTGGAGAAATAAGAGATGACAGTTGTTACAGATATGCCCGTTTAATTACTTGTCAGCTTATAGCCCATATCTCTGCTGCCCAACGCCGAAGCTTAACTTTTTCTAGTAGCTTAAAGCATGACCAGCCTCCAGTGCTTTAGTATTTAGCCATAAAACCCAGGAAATCTGAAAGATAAAAAAAAAGAAAAAAAAAAGACGAACAGCTTTTCTAATTTTATGGGGAAGAGTGGGCAGTTTTCTGTCACTGTTGGAATTGGCTTTCTTTCTCTGTTCCCCCTCTGTGCAACAGTGAGAGAAGAAGGGACAGAAAGAGGGAATCTCGTCGAGAATGAAATTACATCACATGCAGGGATGCATTGGTGTAGGATAAGCAGAACATTTCTCATGGCTTGTGGTGCCACTGTTGACACTTTTAAGTCTGTGTGCAAATGGAGATGCATTTAAGGATATATTTTTTTTCTTACTCTTGGAGGAGGGCCATCCCACTTAGGCTAAGTGACCACAGGTGCTGCTGTGCGAGTGTATTTGAAGTATACAGTGGCTGTGAAATGTAACACCTTGCATGGGTTATTGAATTTGTGGATTTAGAATTATATTCCATCACACAACAGTAAGTAATAGTGAATGGAGCAGGGGCACCTCAGCCCTCAAACTGTCCATGGCTTTCAACAGGCAACCCTCTGTTTGCAAGCCAATGCTCATTCCTCTTGGCCACCGGGTGACCATTAGTGGGGAAAAAGAGTGTGTGCGTGTGTGTTTTATTTTTACATATGAGATTAAATGATGCAATGCTCTTATGGACATAATTGAAAAATGTGCAATCCTCATGTCCAATCAGTTTATTAATAACACATCTGTGATGACTGAACCACTGGTTCAATTATGACACTTGTGTTAGGAAGCAAAGCCAATTGATTGTGTTAGCAGAGGAATCAACGGCTCCAGTGATATAAATATTGTTTATTTCCGAATCTGAAGAAGTCATTTATTTATTTGCCTAACACTCAAACTACCCGAGTATCTCAGTGGCTCAATCTTTTTTTTAATACATCTTATTTTTGTAAACAAAATAAATACACATTAAATGTGTGCATAGAAATGTTTTGCAATGTGAGCATTCGCACACATGCAAGTCCTTGCAGGTGCTGCTGGACAAGAATGCTTTTCATTCCATTTGAATGTCTTTTTATACAAAGGTAGCATGGTCCATTTGTGGGTGTGTTTTCATTTTTCTTATTTATAAATTAAAAAAAAATAATTTCACAGAGCCACACAGGAACAGGGATGGATGGCAGTGAGCAAAAAGAGCAGCAGAGTTTTGGACACACGCCTGCTGAGGGCCCATTGTTCCGGGTTTGCACGGTGTTTATCCCTGGCTTTGTCTCCCACCATGATACATACTTTTCATTGAAGCAAAACAGATTATTTGTTACCATAGTTTCACCATTGCTCAGTTTTACAGCAAAGCTTAATAGGTTTATAATGGGGAAAATAAAACCCTCTTTTTGGATTGGGGGAAACAAAAAAAAAATAGATTACCTTTTCTTTTCATCAGTGATGATCACATTGTCAGTGTCTGGCAGAAGCTTTGTGTTTACATAGTTGATTTCTCAGGAAATCGGAAACACTTTCTTCCCTTATGATTTCTCATAAAGCTATGCCACACTGCAAACTGCACAAAAACAAAGACTTGGCAGGCAAAATGCTGCGATGGACATATAAAAGAGAGAGAGAGAGGATTAAATTTCTCTTTGGATAATGTTCCCTCATCAGAATCTACAAAGCACATTTCCTTGCTCTGTCCGACAAACTACTCTGTCATACTGTATATATTCCATTTTCATAGAAAGGTGTATTGTCATATTAACCCCATGCCTCATTCTGCCTTCACTGTGCTGGAGCTGCTTCAGTATTAGTCCACAAATCGTGCTGATGATCATCCTGCATCACTGAGCAGTAAGGTTTTATACATAGTAGTAATGGCATTATTTTATGGCCATCATTTCAATGGGCTTTAGAATGGATCATAAAGCAAAGCAGTTTGCCGTTCTCTCACAGACCCTCCGCCTAATAATGAAAAGCCAAGATCAGCTGACTGCTAACTCTATTTACAAGCTCACATAATTCCATTGTGGCAGCACTATCAGAGTAAATACGCTTAGCCCAGCGATGCATACCGCGTAGAAAATGAAAGCAAGATGAGATAGAGGTCACATGACTGCAGAAACACCTTTTAAAACACTTAATGTGCCTCAGCTGATGTCCGAAGCATGTACTGTGTATTACCACAGTTGTGTGAAAGCTAATTAATGGATCATTTGAATGATATCTGAGATGCCTCACACGCACAGTTGGAGGCACTGACCTTCCCGGACGTGATCATTTCTCACCCACGTCTTTTTTCTTTTTTTCAAATCATTTATTTTGCCAAGGGATGGCATCTGCTTACTTTGTTTGATCAGACCTAAATTGAAATTCTGTCTCGGAGGGTAACATTATAAGGGAAAGTCGTCCGTGGAGATTGGGCAACTATCAATCTTATACAATGTAACGTTAAAGGCATTATCAGTCTGCACAATAAAGGTGTCCAAAGGTTAAAAAAAATCAAAATAACAAGGAGGAGAAGTTATCTTATATGTCATACTCATTACCTCAATCTTGTGCAGCGGTGTTCTTGAAAAATGGAAACCACTGTGGATTTGCATCAAACCACAAACCAACAAACAATCCTGGAACATGTGCTAATAAAACTGATGTCGCTATAAGGAACAAACTGTGCCCAATAAACAGAGATTGGAGCACAGACATGTGAGGGATATTCTTCCTCTTTCCAATGACTGAGTATGTGAGGGGACCGGCAAGAGAAAATCTTTTAATATTGCTTGAAGCAAAGATATCCCATTTAGACATCGTTCAAACAGTTATTAACAGTATTGATTTATGTTTGAGTGATTGGAAGCCGAGGGAGGGAGATGAAGTCAACCGTCATGACCTCTCGCCTGAGGACGGAAACTGCCTGACACAGATCACAGCTGTCTCACATGTGAAACTGCTCTTGCCGGTGACATGTCAGATCACTGGATACGGGCTACAGTGTGATAACTCTCAGTGTATGATATTGAACTGCATGCGTCTGGTCTTTGCATCGCTTTCTCTCAAGACCCGCTGCTCTCTGCTGAAATAACATCGGCTGTCGCACGCGTCGTCATTACCAGAATATTCGGGTTGTCCCTGTGTAAGTGGATATCAGTTTTGGTGTGACGATATTTCAAATAAGTAGCTTTAAATCACAGTCTATGAGTCTCTTCTGTAAGCAGTTACAGTGTGAAGACCCTGCCGTTAAATGTGTAGGCTTATTAAACAGCGGATTCACTATCATTTTGGCATTTTACCCATCTGTTCTTTTTGGTCAATATCCCACTCACTCGACTGGAGGAGCTTAGCATACCGAATCTGCTCTTAATTATTTCTTACACATTTTCTCAGAACCTCCCTCGGACTTTTCCGTTTTTTGCCCACCCAAAAATACGGTGTGGAGTTAGCTGAAAAACGCCACAATGGAAGATCATCTATTTCAAAGGCAGAACTGAGCGGTTAAACATCGTAAAACATTATTGCAGCGTGTCATTAGGTTATTAAAGGCTTACCCGGTAATTACATTAAGTACATTATACC